>NW_028261394.1:38233287-38420787 GCF_051295495.1 Thamnophis sirtalis | reverse complement strand
GACGCTAGTACGCATGCGTGCACTGCGCGCCTGCACGCACATGCTACACGCGTGCACAAGGACGCCGCACACGTGCGTGAGGACGCCGCCAGCCTCGTTCCAACCGAACCAGTTGGAACGGGGCGAGAAACCCACCCCTGGATGTCATGTTGGCACATCTGGGAAAACCTGAATCTGAAAGCTTCCAGGTTTTCCCCACCCAATTGAAAGTTCACAACCCTGCCCCACACAGTGATGGGTTTGTACTGGTTTTACTACTGAGCATGCGCAAAGCTTCTGAGCATGCACAGAAGCATCTGGGTGGGTGGGCAGAGCCGTCCACCGCCACCACTACCGGTCCCACAGGCATTCAGTGTTTAATCATGCTGGCCACATGACCATGGAGATGTCTTTGGACAATGCTGGCTCTTCAGCTTTAAAACGGAGATGAGCACATACACCCCTAGAGTCGGGAACAACTAGCACATATGTGTGAGAGGAACCTTTATCTTTACAAATTAAAAAATTAAAATGAATGAATGAATGGGGCTCTGCTGGCTTCTTCAGGCAACCTACCTCACAGGATTATGGTTATGAGAATAAAATTGAAGGCAGGAGTGTTATGCATAGCATCTGTAGCTCCTGGGGAAAAAAAAACCAAACCAAAATGTAAATCTCAAAAACAATAAACACCCTGACTATGCAGGAAGGCCGAAGACAGAGTCAGAAGAATTGTGTTTGTGTATATATTAAACTGCTGGAACACTGTGGATCAGAAAGGTCAGCAGTTCAGCGGTTTGAATCCCTAGCACCACATAACGGAGTGAGTTCCCCGTTACTTGTCCCAGCTTCTGCCAACCTAGCAGTTCGAAACCATGTAAAAATGCAAGTAGAAGAATAGGAACCACCTTTGGTGGGAAGGTAACAGCATTCTGTGTGCCTTCGGCATTTAGTCATGCCAGCCGCATGACCACGGAGATGTCTTCGGACAGCACTGGCTCTTTGGCTTTGAAACGGAGATGAGCATCGCCCCCTAGAGTCAGGAACGACTAGCACATATGTGCGCGGGGAACCTTTATCTATATTAAACTGCTACATTTGCTGGGCATTTTACTAGTAATACAATAACAAGATGAAAAAGAAAGATAACAATTGCAGATTAAATTCTGCAGTGCATAAACAAAGAAAAGATTAATTTGCCTAAGTCAGGGTGCAAAACGGTGGCTCGGCGTTCAGTAAGCTTTTCAGCCAGCTTGTAGAGCGTAATTTGGAACTGGTTATTTAGAATCCACCAAGATAATACAGGATGATAACTAGTGCGAACAATAACTCTTATCTAATTTATCGCATGCAGAGTGGCTACTAATCCTTTTAGAGCACCAGGCACCCCAAATAATTTAATGCTGGTATATTTGTCGCAGAAGGCAACCCAGGGTAATTTCACCTGCTTCTTCCTCCTCTCTCTTTAGATGTAAGCTCTTGAGCCATCAAAATGCATTTTTGCTTAAGTTTGGTTTTATGAAATTCTGCCATTCTTTTTTTTTTCCCATTCTTTGGAGGTTTTGTTTTTTTTTACAGGCACAATACTTACACACAATAATTGCCCTCCACACCTATTCGAATCATGTCATCCTCCTGTCCAGCTGTCTCAGCTACAATTACTGCATAGAAACCCCTGAGAAGACGATTGTTTTGGAGGCGGCCTGTTCACCTTGGACCTTTACAACCCGTGTTGTGCTTGATTAAGACCCTGCTGGCCTCCTGTCGGTCACTTGGAAAAAAAAATGTCACCACTCTCATTCATTGTGGAGAGGAATGAGAGTTCTGCCCCCAAAATGATCCCTTCAGAATGCCGTGCCTGACATGCTGCTTGCCCATTTGTCCTTCATGCTTTCAACATTCAACTTTGTCCTCCTCGGAGTTGTAGGAACGTCTACTTTTTAAGATTCTTACTGAGGATCTTGTCAAGAATCAGAGAGAGCCAGGGAGCTAGTCTGGCTTAGGGGTTCAAGGCGTTAGGCCAGGGTTGGGAGGCTTCAAAAATTTCAGCAACGGTTGCTGGGTGGGCGGGGCCATGGTGGGAGGGGCCTAGTCAGCCCCCGAACCATGATTGAGGGATGTTTTCACCTTTCCCAGGATCTGAAGGCTTTCCTTGAACCTCTGGGAGGGCAAAAACTGCTTCCCCCCAGGATCCGGAGGCCAGAAGTAGGCCCGTTTCCGGCCTTCTGGAACTTCCGGGAGACCCGTTTTCCCCACTCTCTGAGCCTCCGCGCAGGCCCTGCACTTACCTCACATCCAAAATGGGCCTCATGGTGACTCCTGGGAGAGGAGGGGTGGGTGAGGCCAACCAGGGGTTGGATTTGGAGATTGTCTGAACTCTGAACCGACCATAATGTTAGCTACGGGTTCTCCCAAACCTGAGCCAGTGGTGGGTTTCAAAAATTGTTCGAACCTACTCTGTGGGTGTGGCCTCCTTTGTGGGAGTGGCTTGCCGCCCATGTGACTGGATATGAAGATGCCGACGACACTTGTCAGAACCACCTTAAATTAGCTCACACACAGCACTGGCATGCATAAGAATATGATGTCAACTTGTTTTTTAAAAGGCATCTTTGGTTTGCGTTAAAACAACCTCAACACACGCAATGTTCTGATTGCACCACAAACGCAGTAGTCATCCTTACCTTTCACAGAGGCACTGAGTTTCATAAATATGAGCATGATAGTGTAGAATAATCATATCCAAGGACCAGTGGTGGGTTTCAAAAAATTTTGGAACCTCTTCTGTAGGTGTGGCCTGCTTTCCGGGTCCACTGGTGGAACGTCTTCTAACTGGTTCGATAGATTTGACGAACCGGTTCTACCGAATAGGTGCGAACTAGTAGAAACCCACCTCTGACCTGGGCGAACCTGTAGCAGCCCACCCCTGCACTAGGCTAGAAGCCACGAGTTTTATTCCTGCCTTAAGCATGAAAGCCAGCTTGGTGACTTTGGGCCAATCATCAGGAGACTCTTGAGTTCTAGTCCCACCTCATGCATGAAAACCAATCCATGGACCAGTTAGCCTAAGCCACCTCACAAGATAGTTGTTGTGGGGAAAATAGGAGGAGGAAGAAGGTGTATTATGTATATTTACCACCTTGAGTTACTTATAAAGTAATAAAGGTAGAATGAAACATAAATGTATAAATTCAAAGGACATATTCTGGATTATTGGAAAAGATTATATTTGACTTCATATAGAAAATTACAACCGAGCGATTAACATAGCCAAGGCATCTCCTCCTAGACCGTCTCCTTAATTATCACTGTCATTTACTTTCCCGTGTATATTTAAACTCAAAAGATTTCAGCATCCCAGCCAATCTGATCAATCTGGAAAGATTACATGAGATCTGGAGTGGTGAAAGAACATAACATTTTGATCTCTTTTTTCCCATGGAGATTAGAGTGAAAAACAAACAATTCCAGACTCAATTATGATCGTAAGGCAAGGAACTACCCATAAGAAATGAGCAACTATAAATGAGCCAATGGCAGGAAGAAAGGGACTGGTGAAACCTGCATCATGACACATAACCTATAATTTACGCATTTGCGTCACGCATCCGGATACAAGCACTCAGGGCACAAATTGCAGTAATATCACTGATGGTCTTTGCCATCCCATTTTCCATTGCAAAATTTCAACTGCAGCGCAACAACAATCACATTGATTCGCTTTAAGATGCTGGGCCCAACAAATGGGTAAAATGCACAGATGCAACAAAATTTGGGTAAAACGTGCAGACCTATTCTCCAATACACCTGATATGCCTGGAACCCGCACTGCATATCAGACATTAATACAATTGAGAGATATCTCATGAGAAGAGTCCTCCACTCCTCTGCTCGCAACAGAATCCCTTATGCCACCAGGGTTGAAATTTTGGGCTTAGACAACTTAGAACTATGCCGCCTTCTATCCGATTTAAGCGTAGTACATAAAATTATCTGCTACAATGTTCTACCTGTCAATGAATACTTCAGCTTCAACCACACCAATACACAAGCACACAATAGATACAAACTCAAAGTAAACCGCCCAAAACTCAACTGCAGAAAATACGACATCAGCAACAGAGCGGTCAATGCCTGGAATGCTCTACCTGACTCTGTGGTTTCTTCCCCAAACCCCAGAAACTTTAACCTTAGACTGTCTACTGTCAATCTCACCCCATTCCTAAGAGGTCTGTAAGGGGCGTGCATAAGCACACCAGCGTGCCTACTGTCTCTGCCCTAATGTTCCCTTTTATTTGTATCCATTTCATGTGTTCAGAATCAGGTTTACATTTGTATCTGTTATCTTATACATGCTTGACAATAAAGTTAAAATGAAAAATGAATATAACATCACGCCACTTAATGCCTCTTAATGCCATTCTTTTGATTATGATGAGGTGCTTTTACATATCCTATTCTAAGAATTCTTTATACTTTACAACAGGGGTGCCCAACCTACCCACCCACCCATCCCAATCCCTGAACCAGTACCAGGCTAGAAACTGGGTCGCACAAACAAGTGAAGCCCCATCCATGGGATGCAGGCAGCAGACGAAACCACGTTCCTTCCAGGACGTGGGAAAACTCCACAGAACCAGTCCCTGGTGCCTGAAAGATTGTGGGCCCGAAAGGTTGTGGGCCACTGCTTTACAAGACTGTTGAGTAAACCACATCCATCCCAACTAAGAGCCTTAAGCACCGTCCCTGGCGTTTTATAGGCTTAGTCAACCTTTCACTTCTGCTGCAGATGAAACCTCTCCTTAAGCAGCTCTTCCCTTTTTCAAAAAAGAAAAAAGAAAGAAAAGAAACCATGTGGATGAGGTCGTGATTTTGATTGAAAACAGGCTAAAACTTGAGTGATCGTCTTCCCACAACATGAAAGCCATTTCTTACAGAAGGCCATTCCGATTGTTTATATGAGCTGAGATCATCCCAACTTCCTGATTCTTTCCGATGGAGACCAACCCACCCAGAGGGGAGGGAGGGAGGGAGCGGGGGGGGGGGGAAGCAAACAAGCATTTCTTCATAAAGGAAAGATTAAAATGTCTGGAGACTTTGATCAGTCACCACCTAATGCTTCCCCTACAAAAACTTACAGCAGGAGCATTAGTCACTGAGTAAGACTGTCTGAGGAAGAGAAAGAAGATAGGGGAGAGGAGGGGAGGAAGGCTGTGTGGCCAAGAATTGTCCTGCACATTGAAAGCTGTATATGATTGTATTTTTTAAAATGTGCTAGCGTTGAGCAGTGCATGAGGATATTCGTTCTGATTAGTTGGGTCCTACTAGGGGTGCAAAACAATGAAAAATTTCCTCTTTTGTCTCTGTTGCTTTTTTTCCTCCTTGTAAGCATGTGTCAGGGTGGCTCAGTGGCTAAGACACTGAGCTTGTCGATCAGAAACTTGGCAGTTCAACAGTTTGAATCCCTAATGCCACGTAATGACTTGAGCTCCTGTTACTTGTCCCAGCTTCTGCCAACCTAGCAGCCTGAAAAACGTGTAAAAAATGCAGGTAGAAAAATAGGGACCACTTTGATGGGAAAGTAACAGTGCACGGTGCACCTTCAACATTTAGTCATGCCAGCCCCATGACCACAGAGACGTCTTTGGACAGTGCTGGCTCTTCGGCTTTGAAACGGAGATGAGCACTGCCCCCTAGAGTTGGGAATGTCTAGCACATATGTGCGGGGGGAACCTTTACCTTAAGATGTGTCTGTTGGGAAGTCCTTGGGATATGTATCAATCAAGGAGATAAGACAAGGGTGTGATTCTTTTTCCAGCCCAAGTTCCTGACCTCGACTAGTTTAGTGCCATCTAGTGTTTGAAACCATGTAATGGCAGTCGATCTGCATTCATATTCTGCTGTTGGAAAGGCAAGAATTGATGGTAATCTTGAGTGCAGATCTGAGAGCTGAACCAGTTAGGAGCCGTCTCCAAAATTGTATTGATGTTGGATGAAAGGCAGGACTTGCATTCTCCTCTTGATATGGACCTCCATCTCTTCAGTGTAAACATAGTTTTGTTGTCATTCTACAAAGTAGACGAGATCAGGGAAAACCAACTTTACAGCTTCCAGATAGTTTCTCCAAAGTCATCTCCATGGATCTCGACACCAAGGAACTGAGTAGCCAAACAACACTGTAAATCAATAGACAAACTTGCAGTTGAAAAGTCAACAGAAGGATAGATGGATAGATCAATTCTCTCCCTGCCTGGGGTTTGCGTACTTTAAACAGGAGTTAACTTTTTTTAAAGTTGACTTTTTATACTTTTAAATGTTTTTTTTTATGTTTCTTCTATTTGATTGTGACATGCCAATGCCATCCAGAGTCATTTCTCATGAGATGGGCAGATGGGAAGGAGGAAGGGAGGGAAAAGCAATAGCAATAGCAATAGCAGTTAGACTTATATACCGCTTCATAGGGCTTTCAGCCCTCTCTAAGCGGTTTACAGAGTCAGCATATTGCCCCCAACAATCCGGGTCCTCATTTTACCCACCTCGGAAGGATGGAAGGCTGAGTCAACCCTGAGCCGGTGAGATTTGAACCGCTGAACTAGCAGTCAGCTGAAGTGGCTGCAGTACTGCACCCTAACCACTGCGCCACCTCGGAGTTGGAAGGGACCTTGGAAGTCTTTTAGTTCAACTCACTTCGAAGGAAGGAAGGAAGGAAGGAAGGAAGGAAGGAAGGAAGGAAGGAAGGAAGGAAGGAAGGAAAGAGGGAGGGAGGAAGTGGCCAATTGTGGTTGTAAGTCAAGAACTACCGGTAACAAAGACCAAAACGAATTGTACATATTTCGTCACATTCACACTTGAATAAGCATAGAAAAACCTACAAGCCTATATTTTCTTTGGGGTATTCTAAGTTTCTAAGCTGCAAATATTTGGGGCAAATACACCCCAATTTTCACATCATTTGCTCTATAAAAGATAAACAGAGTGACCTGCTTGTTCTTAATTGTACGTGTAAAAGGTGGGAAGGGGTGAATTTCTTTTCCAGCCACTTTTCTCTGCTGCAGAAGACATAATTTTAATATCCTATCTCAGAAGGTCCCCGATCACTCTGTATGGAAAATACATATCCCCAATCACTCTGTATGGAAAATACATATCATACCGGCTGCGTTAGCTTCTTGGATGCATAAATACAAGGCAGATTAAACAAGGCAATCTTTCCCGCACACTCTTTTGCTGAGCTTATCAAACTGGGATTCAAAAGAAAACGGGCGTAATTTGTTGTTTATAAAGCCAGCTGTAGTTTTCCCCCGAAATACTAGGGCTGGTACGGATCGCCACGACACAACCAGCCGCATTCTCAGAGGGCAGCTGTCTTTAAGATACAGTAGGCACAATATAATGTGATAAAGGAATGTGAAATATAAAGTGTCCAACAGAGTAAAATGCAATCAGTTCCCAGACTTTAAAACTGAGGAATTAAAGAAGGCAATAGCCTTGAGGAAGGCAGGGCCCTCTGATCTTTCTCACAGCAGGCGCTGCCTTCTTCTTCTTCTTTTACCCTCTTGTAAAACTGTAAATAATCAAAATCAATGGGCATCTTATGAAGGGTCAAGAACTCAAGACAACCAAACAATGTGAGATTAGGAAACAAAAGAGCTATTCCTGGCCTGGAGAATTATTATTTTGTTAAGAAGAGCAAAATGAAGAAGAAAAAAAATAGAAAGGGAGGTGGGGGAAGGAACAGATGTTCTTCCCAAAAGTGCTGGATTGCCATTAGCCACATGGATTGCAGGTGTAAAGCAGACGTGAAGTGAGATTTGGACATTAAGTGTGAAACCTACTGGGTCAGGCTGGACAGCCTCTTAGAGCCCCTTTACTTCTATATAAAAGCCACATAGACAGAGATGTCTATAGACAGACATAGACAGAAACAGGAAGCCAGTGCCTAACCACAAGATGTCCCTATGTCAAAAGCCTATGTCAAAAGTCCAAGGTTCAATTAAAGTTCGTTAATGACACGTACTCCATAAACAAAAGGAGAAGTAAGACCCCAACTCCTTATAAGGCTTTCTCCTCATGGTAACCACTAAGAAATGTGTTAAGTATTTCCGTGGTTGCAATGCTTTTGAGAATGTATAAGAATGTGTGCTTTGATAATGAAGGTTGTTCAGAACTTGCAATGCTAAGCCATGGGCTAGCTTTCTGAACCTGGCTGCCAAATAAACTTTTCCTGTATCCTGAGAAGTCTAAAGCCTGTCGTTTTCTACAACAGGTATACTTAATGTTATTATTTGCATGGGGAATCCCTCCAGGGGTGAGCTGCTGAGGGTTCGGAGGGGTTCAGGAGAACTTCTAGCTAAGAAAGATCCCTGCAGTTCTAATTATCCTCTGAAGTCTATATCTGTCTTGTTGGGTTGCAGAACCAAACCAGACAGTTATAGAGGTGCAGATGGAGATGTACACAGAATTCTCTCCAAAGTTAACTGAAGAGTAGGGTGAAAATAATAGCAATTTGCTTTCTCCTTCTGGTTCCAATTTCAATTTTTAAATACATCTCTCCAGATGTCCAACACAGGAGAAAGAAAACAAAACAAAACACCTGGGTTTTATCCCTTCCTGTGAGGTCATCTAATCCTTCAGAGTTCTCCTTGGAAGATCTTCCGAAGATTGGAACATTCTATCCCACTACAAAGATTCCAGTGGTGGGTTTCAAAAATTGTTCGAACCTTCTCTGTGGGTGTGGCCTCCTTTGTGGGAGTGGCTTGACGCCCATGTGACCGGATGGGAGTGGCTTGCCACCCATGTGACCGGATATGAAGATGCCGACAACACTTGTCAGAACCACCTTAAATTACCTCACACACAGCACTGGCATGCAGAAGAATATGATGTAAACTTGTTTTTTAAAAGGCATCTTTGGTTTGCGTTAAAACAACTTCAACACACGCAATGTTCTGATTGCACCACAAACGCAGTAGTCATCCTTACCTTTCACAGAGGCACTGAGTTTTATAAATATGAGCATGATAGTGTAGAATAATCATATCCAAGGACCAGTGGTGGGTTTCAAAAAATTTTGGAACCTCTTCTGTAGGTGTGGCCTGCTTTCCGGGTCCACTGGTGGAACCTTTTCTAACCGGTTAGGTAGATTTGACGAACCGGTTCTACCGAATAGCAATAGCAATAGCAATAGCAGTTAGACTTATATACTTCTTCATAGGGCTTTCAACCCTCTCTAAGCGGTTTACAGAGTCAGCATATCGCCCCCACAGTCTGGGTACTCATTTCACCCACCTCGGAAGGATGGAAGGCTGAGTCAACCTTGAGCCGGTGAGATTAGAACCGCTGAACTGCAGATAACAGTCAGCTGAAGTGGCCTGCAGTACTGCACCCTAACCACTGTGCCACCTCTGCGAACCCACCTCTGAAAGATTCCCACTACTGGTAGATGATATGAATTAGCCAGGGAGGGGAAAAAAGCAATGGGTTATATAATAAGACCCCCATTCAGACCTTCCCTTCTATATCAACAGGAAATTATACCACTCCCTTGGTCGTTTCCCATATCTGCATGGGAGAATCGAAGTAGTACTTCAGGTTCTGCTAAAATGTTAGCTCTCTTCCTAGCCACCAATAGAGTCCCTGCCCCTTCTTTAGCATAAAGTATGAATAAGGCAGTGAGCATTGGTGCAAGCCAGAGTTTGCTCTTTTGGAGTCAGTCTTATTAGCTCACACTCCTGCCTAGAGCAATTTCGAAAACACCGGGAGCCTCAGCAGTCTTTCCTCTACTCAAGAGACCTACCCAGTGAATAACTGTATTTTTTTCCCCCTTCCATCACACAACTGGCGGTAGCAAAATGATGCGGGGCCCAAGCAAATCTATGTAAATTTGCCTAATTTGCATAATTTATGCAGCAAACTCTATATAATGGCCTGCGTTATTTAAAGCCTTCCACAACGTGAATTAGGTTAATTACTTGGACCCTTTTATAAAAAAAAAAAATCAGGTTTGTTATCTTATGTTGCATTCTTTTGAAAGGTTCCCTTTTTGTTATCAAATGTTCTTCGTTGGGCTGTTTTCTCCGACCAGCAAAAGCACATGGTCCATTTGCAGAGGCAAAAATCCATTGGATTGCATTAGCCTCCAGTTCTGATTTCCTGGAGAAAAGGGCTCCCAAAACAAAACCCAAAAGCAAACAAATGATTTGGGTCCATCTCATTTTTTAAGATATTTTGGTTCCTTCTCAGGGTTTTTTAACCACAGAGAAGCCAGTAGAAATTTAGTACCCACCCCTCTCCTAGAAGAATGAAATATTTTAGGAAATATTGAAAAGGTAGAATATTATAAAGGTAAAGATTCCCCCTGCACATATGTGTTAGTCATTCCCAACTCTAGGAGACGGTGCTCATCTCCGTTTCAAAGCCGAAGAGCCAGCACTGTCCGAAGACGTCTCTGTGGTCATGTGGCCGGCATGACTAAATGCCGAAGGCACACAGAACGCTGTTACCTTCCCACCAAAGTTAGTTCCTATTTTTCTGCTTGCATTTTTACCTGCTTTTGAACTGCTAGGTTGGCAGAAGCTGGGACAAGTAACGGGAGCTCACTCCTTTACGTGGCACTAGAGATTCGAGCCACCAAACTGCCAACCTTTCTGATCGACAAGCTCAGCATCTTATCCACTGAGCCCTTACAATGGTGGGTTGCCCCCAGTTTGGTCCGGTTCAGCCCAGTTCAGCCAAACTGGTAGTAGTCCACCCATCTGGATGCTTCTGTGCATGTGCAAAAGTGTTTTGCGCACGCGCAAGCACTCACAGGAGCACCCTTGAACCGGTAGTAAAAATATTTGCAATCCACCACTGGTCCCTTGCTTACAATATTATATTCCCCCTAAAAAAGAAATAAAAAATCTTAAGGGAGACAGAAACTCAGAGCCCCAGCTCCCTACCCCCAGCAGATATTTTGTGCCCATTAAGAAAGACTGGGCCAGCCTATCTACAAAACAATAGACCTTCAGCTCCAGGGTGAAGGGATTAAGACCTGACCCTTCAGGACCTAATAGGATTAACCCACTAAGACACAGAGCTGACTACATTGCACAATCTCCTAAGGACATTGCATCACCCTCAGAAACCTTAACTAAATTTCTCGGACCACCTACAGAGCCAGCTACATGGCCCCATGGGAGTCTGGCAACAGCCAATAGAATACATGTTCTTGCACAGGAACAGGAAGCTCAAGTTCAAAGCCCAAGAAAAGCTATTAAAAAACCCTGACTCTCAACTCCATGTGGTCAGCTACCCAGAATCTCATGTGCTTCATCAATAAACAAACCCTCTTTCCAATCAGCTTCCAGCCTCCCTTTTGTCTCCAGTGCCTTTCTCTCGGCTTGGAACTGGACATGGAGATTTCTTCCAACAATCTGATTGCCTTTGGTGAGACAAATGTATAACAGACACCCATTAAAATCTCATGACCATTCTGAAAACCTCTCCCACACAAGATTTCAGCCAAGAATACTAAAATATTTTAAGATCTTGACTTTTTTTTCATTATAATTTACAAGTTTCACAAGCTTTGGGGTGCAAGGTGTGTTGCACTGCCATCCCTTAGATACAAAGCTGAGTCCTTTTTGAACTTCTGAGGACTTGAGTAGGAGACCATAATGACTTTTTCCCCACATGTCCTGCAGCTTATGTCAAAACAGGCCATTCTTTGGGTTCTTTGGGTTGTAAAACAAGGATGGAAGGCTGAGTCAACCTTCAGCCGGTGAGAATTGAACTGATGGCAGTGGGCAGACTTAGCCTGCAAAAGCACTTAGACTTATATACCGCCTCACAGTGCCTTACAGCCTTCTCTAAATGGTTTACAGTGTCAGCCTCTTGCCCCCAACAATCTGGGTCCTCATTTTACCAGCCTCGAAAGGCGTGACCCGACAAAAGCATGCCCGACAAAAGTGTGCCGACAAAACCGTGTCACTAAAACCGTGACGTCATCACCGCGACATCATCACCACGGCGACAACAGCGTGGCGACAGAAGGGCGCTTTACAACAGCGCAGCGACAGAAAGCCGATTTAAGTTAAGGTAAGGGTTAGGTTTAGGGTTAGGTTTAGGTTTAGGTTTAGGGTTAGGGTTAGGGTTAGGGTTAGGGTTAGGGTTAGGGTTAGGGTTAGGGTTAGGGTTAGCTTTTGAATGCTAGTGAAAGCATTTTGCTGAGCGCTTCGGAGGGCATGGATTTGCCCTCTGCGGTTATGTCGGCGCACTAGTGTCGCCTTTTTCCTTAGTGCTTCGGACAGCGTGAATTTGCCCTCCACGGTTATGTCGGCGCGGAAAAGGGCTTCGCGGTTTTGTCGGTGAACCCTCGAAAGGATGGAAGCCTCCGTCCACCTTGAGCTTGGAAACCCCCCCCCCCCATCCCAAAGTACTGAAATAACTCTTAGAATTCTTTTTCAAGGAAGGACTTTTAACTTCCTTGATGAAAACAATCAGTCCATCAGGTAGTTTTAAAATACTAAACCATCCTTGGTTTGCGTTCCACCAGTGAGCTGAACCAAGAGTCGTTACACCTCTCCATCTTTCTCCCATCACCCCACCTCCCCCCAAAAGGCCTTCGAGCTCATTTTAATCATTTCTATTTATCCTTGACGGCGTTATAACGGCTGGACCGGACTTTTTCCCATGGACGGCCTTTGGCTTGCGCGTAATTTAATTTAAATTGGCGGGCTGGCTTGGTGCGCCAACCGGGTGGGAGAGCTTCTTTTTTCATTACCATTAACTTGCTCCTGGTGGGCGAGAGTGCAGCGCGGTGGCAGTGGTCACAGTTCATTGCTTTATCTTATATGACAGAGAGGGATGAGGTGTCTCGTTGCAGGGCTGAGAGAGGAAGCTGAAGGTGGTCTTAGAATCGGTTCCCCTGCTGCCCCAGAATAGCGCGAGGGCTGCCATGTATGACTTGCTAACAGCACGAAGGAAGCAGACAAATAGATTTTCCTCTGTATTTATAACCAGCATCACTCTTCCTTTCAAGCTTTTCAGTGCAGGTAGCTGTTTTATATGAAATGAACAATCTTTATAGACGTACCACAGCCATAACAAGGCTGATTTTCAACGACGCAGAGGTATATAACTCTTGCCGAATTGTCAGGCCTCTTGCTCAACAAATCAAGCCTAACTTATGATGTTAGCCGTGTAATTTTTATTCCTGTTTGACTAGCCAACTACCCAGTGGTAATAGGATGTTGAGAAAAGGGCAGGCGCTGTGTTTGTGCATGCCATGATTGATAGGCGAGCTCTGCATTTTTCATTTATATCTCCCCATTCCGAATCAGTTAAGTTTAGGAAAAATGAAACAAAATGGCAAGAAAAATGCGGGCCGATAGCGAGGCCGGCGTTCCCATAGATCTGAGTTCAGCTCGCATCTGCTTGGATTGTCTGGGAACATTAAGATATCTAAATGAAAATCAATACTATATGTGCCAGCATTTACTACCAGGAGCAAGTATCAAGAGACCTAGAGCTAATCAGGCTCTCAGACTTTTACTCCAGCCCTCGGAACCTCAGGGGTGTCCTAATTGGCCCAGGCTAATCAGAGAAGAGTTAAATTTATAACAAGCCAAGACATCTTGTTTTTCTTCCTACTCATCACTCAGGAGCCAAGAGGCTCACCTGCCTGGTAGAAGATGGCCACCAATTGGATAAGATCCGTTCTTCACCCATCAAAAGGCATCTTTTTAAAAAAAACAAAACCTCAGAACGTTTTAATTTATGGCTTCTCATAAAAACCAGCCAGGCACGTTTAAAGCTTTTTTGGTGGGCACAGCTCCGGCAGACCTCTCTCATACGCCAACTGCAAATTTCCTCCACGTCAATGCGCTCCATCTAAACCTCATGTATTAGGACATGAAAAGAATGATTTAGAGCTAAAAGCTCCGAGCAAACTCTTTGATCTCCCTACCGACTTAGAAAATGGGGAGGGGGAGAGAAAGGAAGGAAGAAAAGTAAATATGTTCAGAATGAGATGCTGGTATTCTCAGGTTAATAAGTGTGTGTGAGAGAGAGGGTGAGGGGAGAGGGAGGGAGGGAGGGAGGGAGAATGAAAGAGAATGAAAGAATAAATGAGAAAAAGAGAAAATATGAGAGAATAGTAAACAGTAACAGAGTTGGAAGGGACTTTGGAGGTCATCTAGTCCAACCACCAACTAGGTGGCTCAGTGGCTAAGACACTGAGCTTGTCAATCAGAAAGGTCGGCAGTTTGGCGCTTCGAATCCCTAATACACGTCTCCTACATGAGCATGTACTAGGGATTCGAATCGCTGAACTGCCAACCTTTCTGATTGACAAGCTCAATGTCTTAGCCACTGAGCCATCTAGTCAAGAGAAGGGGATTTACTAAGGACCTACCAAGACAATGGAGAGCATTTATGGACCCCAGAGTAAACATACATAATTCCCCAAAACATAATTCTTATCTGAACAGTGACCTAACTGAAGTAGGGGAAGGAGTGGAGAACCTGGGGGCAGAGTTAAAAGAAGGATCAGTCTAGAATCCCTATGTAGCCACAAACAAACTAAGCCCAACTCTCCTTGAGTTCTATTGGCCCTTCACTAACTTCAAACAGAGGCTAACTCTTAGTTGAGAATATTCCTGTGCATAGTAACAATACATCGGGTTGACTGGACCTTCCCATGTGGACCTGCTATTCATGTCAGACACGAAATAACAGGTCCATACATGAAGGCATGGCTGGCTCAGGAATTCTGGGAGTTGAAGTTCACGAATCGTAAAAGGGCCATGGTTCCCCACCCCTGCCATAGGCAATAAGATAAATATGAGCCAGCTGTGTGCAGCAGCTGCCAAAAAAGCCAACATAGTTGTAGGCTACATAAACAGAGGGATAGAATCAAGATCACGTGAAGTGTTAATACCACTTTATAAGGCCTTGGTAAGGCCACACTTGGAATAATGCATCCAGTTTTGGTCACCACGATGTAGAAAAGATGTGGAGACTCTAGAAAGAGTACAGAGAAGAGCAACAAAGATGATTAGGGAACTGGAGGCTAAAACATATGTAGAACAGTTGCAGGAACTGGGTATGTGTATTTTCATGAAAAGAAGGACTAGGGGAGACATGATAGCAGTGTTCCAATACCTCAGGGGCTGCCACAGAGAAGAGGGAATCAAGCTATTCCCCAAAATACCTGAGGGCAGGACAAGAAGCAATGGGTGGAAACTAATCAAGGAGAGAAGCAACTTAGAACTGAGGAGAAATTCCCTGGCAGTTAGAACAATTAATCAGTGGAACAGCTTGCCTCCAGAAGTTGTGAAAGCCCCAACACTGGAAGTCTTTAAGAAGATGTTGGATAGCCAACTGTTTGAAATGGTATAGGGTTTCCTGCCTAGGCAGGGGGTTGGACTAGAAGACCTCCAAGGTCCCTTCCAACTCTGCTATTGTATTATTGTAGTATGACTTGGCATCTCCACGCCAATGTGTAGCCTGGTCATAAATTGTCCTCCATTATTTTGGTAGCTTTCCATCCTAAATGCCAAATCAAAACAACTTGATGCGAACCTAATGGCCAGCTGCTATCTTTATATACTTAACACAAATAAACTCGCTGCGACTTCTTTATTAGACAGTGTAGTATAAAATAGAGTTCTATTTAATCCCAACCAAGCTTTGAATTAAAGCTTTTTATATGTTGGAGCAATTGGAGGGCTGAGGGGGAGGACCTATAGTTCTATTTGACCAAGCAAAATGGGAATGATGGTAAAGATGACTTCAAGCAACCTCATTTTTCTACCAGATAACAATACCCCCAATAATGTTGCCAAAGTTTAAGGAACCAGAAGATTCTCTCAACACAATAATCCTAATATTTAACCTTCAGGAATATCCCCCCCCCCCGCCCTTACCATCAACATTCATTTCATCTTGGGTCTTTATCTGCTGGACTTAAAGCAATATTAGGGATTTGAGATACACTTTGCTTTATATAACTCAGCTACTGAGTTAAGGGCTTCCTACTTGAATTGTAAAGGGACGCGGTGGCTCAGCTTGTCGACCAGAAAGGTTGGCGGTTTGAATCCCCAGCGCCCGCATAACTGAGTGAGCTCCCGTTACTTGCCCCAGCATCTGCCAATCTAGCAGTTTGAAAGCATGTAAAAAATGCAAGTAGAAAAATAGGGACCACCTTTGGTGGGAAATTAACAGCGTTCCACTCGCCTTTGGCATTTAGTCATGCCGGCCACATGGCCACGGAGACGTCTTCGGACAGCGCTGGCTCTTCAGATTTCAAACAAAGATGAGCACCGCCCCCTAGAGCTGGGAATGACTAGCACATATATTCAAGGGGAACCTTTACCTTTACCTTTAAAGCAATATTAGGGATTTGAGTAAGATAAATTTTGCTTCATATAACTGAAGTTAAGGGCTTCGTTGATTTGTATACTAGACAAACTACTATTCATTCCAAGCCAGGTTATGCTCTTTGGAAACATTTTACACATTTTTCACCTAAAAAGAAAAGGTAAGTTTTTTTTTAACATTGTAGATTCAGTCAGGCAGAAGCCATAAGTTGTTTAATCCCAATAAATCAGATTTTTTTCCCAAATGGCAGGAGCAACAGGAAAACACACACGGAACAAATCTGTAGGGTGACCTTAGCAAGAGCTTATCGAGAAATGATACCCTCTTAAACAGGCTCCTGTAGAGAAATTCTGCATTTCCTCTGACAAATTGTGAAGTGCCACTGACCGCAACACTGGGAACACAAGAGGGTGGATTTAGCAATGCACAAACTGGCCCATTATCTGGTGAAATAAAAAGACCATTTTAAAAAAAGAAAACCCCAGGAATCTTGGCTTCCTTATTGTAGCATGTCTGAAACATTATTCTCATCTGATATCGCCAAAGCTGTTAACTACCTTACAGAAAAATTCCTCATTTTCAGGAGAAACAAATTTGGAATCTTATCCTTAAAAAGAAAAAAAAACCTCACAGCTTCATTTGACCAATATCCCTTCAGACGTATTTGTTAATATTGGGAAGGGGGGGGAGACTACAGCCTTCTTGTAAAATTATTCCGAATAGCAGTAAATCTGATGTTTACGGTGATAACCAAGATTGATTATTGTAAACATACAGAAGTGGGTTTGCTCGAATGCCATCCCAAAAACATACCAGATTGAAAAAGAATATATGTAAATACAACAATGAGAGGAGGGGAGAAGAGAGGAGGAGGAGAGAGGAAAGGAGAAGGAAAGAAGAAAGAGTAAAGGAGGGGAAGAATGGGAGGGGTAGTAAGAGTAGGAGAGAGGAGAGGAAGAGGAAGAAGAGCAGAGATGGGTTCCAACCAGTTTGCACCTATTCGGTAGAACCGGTTCATCAAATCTACCGAACCAGTTAGAAGAGGTTCCACCAGTGGACCCGAAAAGCAGGCCACACCTACAGAAGAGGTTCCAAATTTTTTTGAAACCCACCACTGGTCCTTGGATATGATTATTCTACACTATCATGCTCATATTTATAAACCTCAGTGCCTCTGTGAAAGGTAAGGATGACTACTGCGTTTGTGATGCAATCAGAACATTGCATGAGTTGAAGTTGTTTTAACACAAACCAAAGATGCCTTTTAAAAAATAGGTTTACATCACATTCTTATGCATGCCAGGGCTGTGTGTGAGGTAATTTAAGGTGGTTCTGACAAGTGTTGTCGGCATCTTCATATCCGGTCACATGGGCGGCAAGCCACTCCCACCAGTCACATGGGCGGCAAGCCACTCCCACAAAGGAGGCCACACCCACAGAGTAGGTCCGAACAATTTTTGAAACCCACCACTGGAGAAGAGGGAAGCAGTGGGGGAGAGGAAAGTGAAGAAGAAAAGAGAAAAGAGAGGAGGAAAGAAGAAAGGAGAGAAGAAGGGAGGGTAGGGTTGTTGTAAAACAAGATGGATGGCAGAAAAGCACCCTCAGTTGTACCTTGAATTTGTAGGGGAAGAATTGAATTGTTATAAATGTTAAAAGACAACACAGATTATTGATAATATTTATAAGAATGTATATTTGTGAATGCATGTATGAGAATAAAAACCAAAACCTTTTTAAAAAAAAAGAGGTTGGGTCTTCCAAGTAAAAGTTGGATTTTGAAGAAGAAGGGTAAAAAGACACTGATGCTTTTGCATTTTGATGTTGGAGAATACCACGGCTGAGAAGAAAACAAACGGATTATCCAACAAATCAACCAGAGTTCTCACCTGAGGCACAAATGAACAAGTTTGAATTATCAAACTTGGGATACAACAAGCAAAGACTCAGCTGTTGTGGCCTGTGGGCAGCTGAATCAGAGGAGGAAGAGGAGGCGTGGGAGTCAGGATCAGCATCAAGGCAACCTGAGAGCTCCGAGGGGGGAGAGGGAATGAAGCTGGCAGAGATGGAGACAAGGCAGAGATTGGGCAATCTGTCAGCCCTCAGATGGACAGTCAACAGCCCCCCCAGGTCGTGAGGTGGCTGATGAGGAAGAGGAGGAACAGCTGGGCCCAAGGCCTGACACGTGGATGCACAGAAGGCAGAGGAGAGGAGAGCAGTGGAAATCCATGGGCTGATCCTTGGGAAGAAAGAGCCAACACTGTTAGCGAAGCCCGACTCTAGTTCTGGGGATAAAAGATGTGGCAACAACTATTCATCTTCCAGCCGGATGGACTTGTTAGTCTGCAGTGAGAGAAAAACTTTTTGCCGGCACTCCTAATAAAGGAATCTTTGAGTTCATTTAAGAAGGTTTGTCATTTTTGGGGAGCTGGGTCAGAGAACCTTCAGAAACCTTCAGTGCTGGAAAGATAGAAAAAGAGAAGAAGAGGAGAACCAAAAAGGAGGACGATGGGCTCATGATCTTTTTTTCCCCCCTAATTACTTGCATAGGGATTATTCTTTATCCTATTTATGTTGTTTGTATTTTTTGTCATGAACTGTGTCAACTTGTAAAGCGTTTCCATGACTACTATCGCTGACATAGGAAAAGGGAGGAGAATTCCATGCATACCTTTGGCCAGAGTCAGGTCTCATATTCCTACACCTGGTGTGTGAGATGCACATGTTCATAGCCTGCCGCAGCACCTTGTTGGTGAATGTGATTTATGACACAGACAGAAGGGAGAGGATATAGGGGTAAATTCAAATGTAATTAAGCGGAAGTCAGTTTCAGTTCCGCAGAAGAACATTCCAAAATGTTGCTCCTAATAAATGAATGGATTTCTTTTGAACTTTGTCTCGAGGCTTGTAAATTAATTAGGTCATCTTTTGGAAACTTCACAAACTGCACCAGTGAGGCTAAAACCAATTATGGATGTACAATGACAATAAAGGCTACACTATACTATAAACTGGCAATTGGTCTACAGGCGACGGGTCTAGAGACGAAGTACAGGTAGTCCTCAACTTAAGACCACAATTGAGCCCAAAATTTATGTTACTGAGTGAGAAATTTGTTAAGTGGCTTTGGCCCCATTTTACAACTTTTCTTGCCACATTTGGTAAGTGAATCACTGCTGTTGTTCATTTAGTCCCACCATTATTAAGTGAATCCGGCTTCTCCGTTGACTTTGCTTGTCAGAAGGTTGCAAAAGGGGGTCACGTAACTCTGGAACACTGCAACTATCATAGATGTGAGTCAGTTGTCAAGCATCCAAATATAAATCATGTGACCATGGGGATGCCACAATGGTCAAAAGGTGTGAAAAACGGTCTGCCTATATCAGGGGTTGGCAACCTTAAGTACTCAAAGAGCCACAAAGGTCCTAACTGGAAGCTTCCTGTTCAATTCTGGAGCCAATCAGAAGTCCAGCTCTCCCACCATAGAGTCTCCTCCTAGCACAGTGTCCTTTTTCTTCTGCTGAACGGAAGTCTGGTTCCCCTACCATAGAGTCTCCTCCTAGCACGGTGTCCTTTTTCCTATACCTGTCCTAACCAAAAACCCTATCAATTGTGGAGCTGACAGGAAAACCCACCTCTAGCCATAGAGTCTCCTCCTGGTGTGCTGTGCTTCCTCCCCCCCTCCCAACCGGAAGCTCCTCACAAAATTGTGGTGCCGATCGGTGACAGGGAGCCACAGCAGAGGGATGAAAGAGCCACATGCAGCTCCAGAGCCACAGAGTTCCTAACCCCTGGTGTATATACCGTCACTAAGAGTCAACGCTAACTTGATGATTGATAAATCCAGCCAACAAGGCTTCTTCCAATTTGCCCTCTTAAATCATCACTATGCTTTTCAAATCATTAACAGAACTTTCACAGATCACTTCCAAAAGACACGCGGGTGAAGATTAAATTATTTGCCTTAACAAACCTCTCTTGTCAGAAAAACTTTGCATGCCAGGATTACAGCCTGTCATTTTCATCTCCTGGGGCTCCATACCTTGAAAAGCTAAAGGAAGAATCAAAGATCTACAAATCTATACCTTAGGTTGCTTTATAGTGTTTATGAAGAGAGAGAAATCATAAAAGACTTTACCCCCTGATCACATAGAGCAGAACAGAAGAGAGAACAAGTTGTGTTGAGAGATGGAAATACTGCAAATGTTTTTGTAATGTTGGAAGAAATGTCCTTCTGGGTTCAGTTCCAAGTGGAAGCTGCTTGGAAAGATGGTTTACGGGTGGACAGGATCACATGGCTTGAGATCCTGGGGGGGGAAAGGAAGAGATGCTGAGAGTCCCTGGGTTTTATGCCCTCTCTGGGCTTTTGAATTTGAGCTTGTATTCTGATTGGTTGTCAGACTCCCATGGGGCCATGCAGGGGTAACTTTGTAGCTTGTGTTTTGAGTCCCACGTTTGGTTGGGTCATGCTGGGTGATGATGTAATGAAAGGGCTTTGGGCAATTCCTACTACGGCTCTGCTTGAAGGGGGAAGATCTTTGTTATGTAGAATAGACTGGCCCAGGCCTTAATGGCCTATTGACAAAGGTGTGGGGGGGTGAGTTTCAGGGTTCCAAATAGCATCCAAAAGTAAATCAGAGTCCAAGGCAAAGCATTGCTCAAAGTTCCAATTTATTACGAGAGCCATGTTGGCACATCTGGGAAAACCTGAATCTGAAAACGTCCCAGTTTTCCCCACCTGGTTGAAAATTCCAGATTTTGCCCCCACACCCACAAGTCCATCACATGGTCCAATCTCCCACTGCCATTCTGGCAGTTCCACCCATCCAGTTCTGTTCAGGTGCAGAGGTGCAAAGACAAAAGGATGACCTTGGCTTTCTAGAAAGGAATTTTGTTATGGCTACATAGTATGTAACGCCTTACAATCCCCCCCTCCCATTTTCCTGACAATAGAAAAGGCATAGTAGAATAATAGAAGGTGTAGCAGGCCAAAGATCCAAAAGGAAAGATGGCTGCAGGCCTGACAGATAACCGCTGTCATGGTCTGAAACAAGGTAGCAGGGAGGTGGCCGGAAGCTACTTAGAGCCAAGGTGGCGCAGTGGTTAGGGTGCAGTACTGCAGGCCACTTCAGCTGACTGTGATCTGCAGTTCAGCGGTTCTAATCTCACCGGCTCAAGGTTGAATCAGCCTTCCATCCTTCCGAGGTGGGTGAAATGAGGACCCGGATTGTTGGGGGCAATATGCTGACTCTGTAAACCGCTTAGAGTGGGCTGAAAGCCCTATGAAGCGGTATATAAGTCTAACTGCTATTGCTATTGCTACTCTTAGCCCTTTATGTAATGTCATGATACACAGAGAGTTATGCTAGCATTTGCTAAAGGGTTTTAAGGTCTCACTATTGATTTATAATTAGCTTCAGGTCAGGATGCTTGAAAGACACTGATCTACCCAACGGTTGAGGTCATAAGTAGAAATCTTGGTTGGGTAACATCCTGCAGATCAGAGGTGCTTTTCTGCCGCTTCGGACAGGTTTAGCTGAATTGGGGGCAGAAATCATAGGTGACCCCCTCCCTCCCACCCTGGCTCTATAGCATCCTATTTAGACCTCTTTTGTTAGCCAAAGTGCATGCATGGAAGGTTGGGTACATGCATGGGCAGGCTCACATTTGCGAACCGGTTGGGAGGATAAGTGTATGCCACCCCTGCTGTCAGGGACGTGCAGTCAGGGGAGGCAGAGCCTCGCCACTGTCATCATGAAAAGAAAAAAAATGTAAAAGAAAAAAGGCAAGAGCTGAGGTCAGGCTGAGCTAGTTGCTGCTAGAATCACCATGGATGACTCTGCTTAGTGCTTAACTGTTTAAAAAAGCCTCTAAAAAGTGCCCTCTATAGGAGAAGGCAGGAGAACAACGTGTCTCATCTAGTCTGACGTTAGGCATTTTATGATCACTCAAGCAGAGTTAAGCAAGGGTTAAAAGCCTAAAAATTCCTGACATAGATGAGGCACGTCATTCTCCTGCCTCCTCCTGTAGAGGGCGCTTTTTAGAGGCTTTTTTAAACAGTTAAGGAGAGTCATCCATGGTGACTCTGGCAGCAACTAGCTCAGCCTGACCTCAGCTCTTGCCTTTTTCCTTTTACATTTTTTTTTCTTCTCATGATGGCAGGCAAGAGCAGAGTTGAAATCCTCTCTGAAACAGCTGGAAAAGGTACCTGTGGGTCAGAGGGAGGGGGAGGAATTCAAACTTCATCCTCCTGGTGCAACTGTGTGTGTGTGTGTGTGTGTGTTTCAGAGAGGGGTAGGGAGGGAGAGGAAGGAGGGGAAGGGAGAAGAAAAAGAAAAAGAAAGAAGGAAACTTATTTAACAAAGGAGAAAAACAAATGCTGTCACTTTAAATCGGAACTGAGCATGCCTGGCTGTGGAATTCTGGGAGGTAAAGTCCACAAGTCTAAAAAAAATTGCTGCCTCACCAGCCATAAACCTCACCGCACGTCACTGCCTGCTGCAGATATTCAATAACCAAAAAGAGGATATTATTATTATCATGATGGTGATAGTGATGGTGATGATGATGATGATGATGATGATGATGATACTCATCGTTCCTCTAAAGTAGAAGTTCCCAACTTTTTGCCATCCGATATCCCTTTAGTGTCATCCTAAAAAAAAATCTCCCCTAAGAAACATCCAACCTCCATAATGAAACATTAATGGCCAATGAAAGCCATACATTGAAACTTTGGGGAAGGTGAATTTATTGTATTTATTGTAACAACAAGGTCCTTCACACCTGGACCTCAAGGGATGGTCAGCTCCCATTTTTGAAAAGCCCTGCTCTAACCTCAAACCATGGACCTGCATTGGCGCAATTTTGGCAGTGACCTATAACACTTCTGTTCACCTTACATTGGAATACCTTGGGGTAGCAAATTAAATAAGGACTCCCTTGAGTCTCAAATCTAGGTCATCTCATTTTCATGACTATGTGAAAAGAAATGGCTCATTATGACCTTCTAAGAATTTCTTCTTTTTTTTTTAACAAGCTAGTCTAGAGCAGTCTGGTAGCTTTCCGTCCAAGGACCCCAAGGTCCTTCTCAGCTAGCTTTTTTGTTAATTAGTTAGCAAGCAAGGTTGGCTAATTGCTGCCATCTACTGCTATCGTTCCAGGACTTATGTGTTTGTGTGCATGCATGTGCAAATACAAACACATAGACAATATTTTTCTTTTCTTGATTTTTTTTTACAGGTACAATAGCTATTTTAATGGCATTAAAATACCATTAACAGCCCCAAGAGGCAGACAGCCAGACAGGAAATATATAAACATTTGAAATCACTGAAATAAAACACACCCATTGAACTTAGAAGTAATCTGCATCAGAAGATGGATATCTGTCAAACCTGAATTCGCTCATTAGCAGTTATCCAACTATAGATTCATTTCACCCCATTTTTCCATCAGCTGGCATGTAATTTAAAAGGGAATTTGCATTAAAGTTGTAATGCATTTTTGGGAGAGCAGGTTTTGATCTGTTTGCAATTTTTTTTTAAATTTCAGTGGTCATATGAGCAGTATGTTAATTTTCAAAGCTAACCAGTGCTTCTAGAATTGTGAAATTAGGTGAACCTAGGGAGATTTTCTCAGAGATATGAAAATTGAAGCAGAAACAAAATTATTCTCAAGATTTCTCAAGATTCGGAAAGTTTTTATAACAAACTTAAACCCACCGACAAGCAAAGTCAACAGGGAAGCTAAATTCACTTAACAACCGTGTGACTAACTTAACTACTGCAGTGATCTCCTTAACGCCGGTGGCAAGAAAGGTCATAAAATGGGGCAACATTTCACTTAACAACTGTCTCGCTTAGCAACACACATTTTAGCTTCAATAGTGGTCATAAATCAAGGACTACCTGTATGTTGCACACCACCCAGAGTCACTTGATTGTGAGATGGATAGTTATACAAATATGAGGAATAAATAATTGAATGAAAATAATAAATGAAAGACAAGGAATGGGAGGGGGTAGGATGCTGCCTTGACCATCTCATTACATTAGTATAACTGTTATTGCAGTGAGGGGATTAAAAAGTTTTGACTACCGGTTCTGTGGGCGTGGCATGGCTTGGTGGGTGTGGCAGGTATGTTGAAGTATGTTGTAAAATCTCCATTCTCTCCAGATCAGCTGGGACTTGGGAAGCAGAGAATAGGTGGGGGCAGGGCCAGGGTTGAAATCCAGCAGGTTCTGACAGGTTCTGGAGAACTGGTAGTAGAAATTTTGAGTAGTTTGGAGAACCGGTAGCGGAAATTTTGAGTAGTTCAGCGACCCAGCAAATGCCACCACGGGTTGGGACCAAAGTAGGATGGGAATGGAGATTTTGCAGTATCCTTCCCCTGCCACACCCACCAAGCCATGCCCACCAAACCACACCAAGCCACGCCCGCAGAACGGGTAGTAAAAAAAATTGAATTCCACCACTGGACAGGGTCAGTCAGAGGTGGTATTTACTGGTTCTCTGAGCTACTCAAAATTTCCGCTACCGGTTCTCTAGAACTGCTCAGTGCCTGCTGAATGCCACCTCTGCTTTATTGTCATTGCACATCATGTATACAATGAAATTGGTTAATTTTAACTAATGCAGCTCTACTGTATTACTAACTCTTTGCTCATGTAATTTTCAGCCCTGGGAACCACTGTTGTTTTCCCCAATCTGGTTCTTTTGCTACGTGACATTCTTAAAGCCGAAAGTCCGTGATGACCCCGTCATATTTCTCTTGGCATTTAAAGTGACACTCTCCATATTGTTTCAAGCAGCGTCTATCAGCCTGCAGGTCTCTGGTTGTGTGTGACTTCATTCAGCCCTCTGGTTCCTTAAACAGTTTTTTTTAAAAAAAATCTAGATTATTGGCCTAGAGAGACAAGGAACATAAGCTGCATGGAACAACTGAGTAGCGATCGTTCTCTTCCTTCCCCTCTGATGCTTCTTCTTTTCATTCCATGTTAGCAACATGCCAAATTGAATGACATTGCCAAGGCACTTAATCCCGCCGTCCTTACCTTTCTCACCTGTTAGTGATAGGAAGCACTGTGGAGTGTGTACAACGACGCAGCTACCCTTGCTTGATACAAGTTCAGTAAACAGGTCCCTCAAGGAAAAGAGGTAACAGGATCTTACATGCTCGCAATGAAATGCCAACCCAGAGGACGAGCTCTCTAATCCCACCAATGATGTCCTAAACCTTATGATGGCTACCAGCCGACGGTACGCACAGACCTCAATCCATTTTTATTGTATTCTGGCTGCAGTGCTATATTTCCTGCCTCCCCTTAGCACCACACATACAGTGTACTTGAAAACAAAAATCTATAATATTGATCCCACAATGTCACCACAATTATTCTTTTGAAACAGCCATTGAAAACAAATTACATCTGCACTGCCTTTTCATCCAATTGCTCTGGGTGAGCAAGGCTCACGGTAGCCCCTAGCGTCTTCAGTGTTAGCTCTGTGTCACTAAAGACAGCCCAAGGAAGTATTGGAAAGGGGGAGGGGAGGGGAGGGATCAAGGAACCAGCTGTATAATTACTAGTTGTATACACAAAAAAAGTCTTCTGCCTACTTGCTCTCATTCAACCTGAAGAGTCTCTCAATTTGCGTTTGAGACTTTGTTCAAAGTTTTTTAGAAAAAGTTTTGGTGAAATTCTCGCAGTGTGGTTCATTTATTACAATTCAGAGATCCAAAGGGATGACTGTGAAGTTTCACCTAAGTGCAATGCAACTGGGAATAGAAAATGGCATCAACACCTCTAACTAATTACATGGAGAAAGAGATTTGTTTCACTTTCTGAACACTAAAGAGTAACCCCAGACATAGAAACTGAGTGGAGAAAATTATTCTTCTCCCACAGCAAACAAATCAGGAAAAGGTTTAGCTACAGCCTTAAAAAGTAAAGGTTCCCCTCGCACATATGTGCTAGTCGTTCCTGACTC
Source organism: Thamnophis sirtalis (assembly GCF_051295495.1). NCBI lineage: Eukaryota > Metazoa > Chordata > Lepidosauria > Squamata > Natricidae > Thamnophis > Thamnophis sirtalis. Next base: position 38,394,459 of record NW_028261394.1, on the reverse strand, counting down.
TAGGGGGCGGTGCTCATCTCCATTTCAAAGCCAAAGAGCCAGCGTTGTCCAAAGACGTCTCCGTGGTCAGGTGGCTGGCATGACTCAATGCCGAAAGAGCATAGAACGCTGTTACCTTCCCACCAAAGGTGGTTCCTATTTTTCTACTTGCATTTTTTACGTGCTTTCGAAATGCTAGGTTGGCAGAAGCTGGGACAAGTAACGGGAGCTCACTCCATTATGCGGCGCTAGGGATTTGAACCGCTAAACTGCCGAGCTTTCTGATCGACAAGCTCAGCGTCTTAGCCACTGAGCCACCACATCCCTTGAATGCTTATTACTCCTTCTCAAAAAATTAAAGCCAGCAGCTTTTTGTGAAAGGCCCAAAGGACTCTTTCAACCATGGAGGAAAAATCTCTGAGCTGGAAACCACACAACTAGTAAATAAGCAAACACCTTTGGTGTTTCAGGAAGGGAAAAACAAATGTGCCAGCAAATGAACTGGATGTTACTCACATATTCTAGACCCGTCTTAGGCACAAAGCCAAATTGGGTAACTTTGGGCCAGTCCCTTTCTGTCAGCCCTAGGAAGGAAGCAATGGAAAGCCATTTTTGAAACACCTTGCCAGTGGTGGGTTTCAAAAATTGTTCGAACCTACTCTGTGGGTGTGGCCTCCTTGGTGGGAGTGGCTTGCCGCCCATGTCATCGGATGGGAGTGGCTTGCTGCTCATGTGACCGGATATGAAGATGCCGATGACACTTGTCACAATCACCTTAAATTACCTCACACACAGCACTGGCATGCATAAGAATATGATGTAAACTTGTTTTTTAAAAGGCATCTTTGGTTTGCATTAAAACAACTTCAACACACGCCATGTTCTGATTGCACCACAAACGCAGGAGTCATCCTTACCTTTCACAGAGGCACTGAGTTTTATAAATAGGAGCATGATAGTGTAGAATAATCATATCCAAGGACCAGTGGTGGGTTTCAAAAATTTTTGGAACCTCTTCTGTAGGTGTGGCCTGCTTTCCGGGTCCACTGGTGGAACCTCTTCTAATCGGTTCGGTAGATTTGACGAACCGGTTCTACCGAATAGGTGCGAACTGGTAGGAACCCACCTCTGCACCTTGCTAAGAAAACCAGAGGATTTGTCTAGACTGCAAGACTTGTACATGATTGAAAATTGTAGATAGACAAGAACCTGTTAAGAGACAAAAGGTTAATCGAAATTAAGAAATGGAAACCAGATTCGAGTAAAACTACTGGTGAGGTTCTTCAAGGTTCTTGTGTTGGTATTTTTTTCCCCATACTTTTAGATAGATTGTTGAAAATATCTTTGTAAAAAAAGAAAAGAAGTGGAGAGAAATTGTATTTGGACCTCAAGCTGCAGACTGCCTACCTCTGACCTATACTAACTGACAGCAGCAATTCAGAACAGCTGGCAGAACTATTTACCCGCTCTATCTGGAGATGCTGAAGTTTGAAGTTGTGACCTTTTGAGCGCAAAGTATGAGTGGAATCATTGACTTGCAGCCTCCCCTGATCAACCATGAAGAACAAGTTTGGTGTCTAAAATTGTTAGAACCCTCCCTCTCCAAACACCTATGGAATCGTTTTGGAAAATGATGGGTTTCTTCCTTCGTTCGTCTTAACCAGCTTCAACCTCAACATTTTAACTGAAGGCAACAATTTTCCTTCCCAAATCTCCATATCTTATATTCTTACAGGAGATTTTCACCGAGCACTTCTGGTACTCATGCTTTCCTAATATATACATTCTGTATGCCTGTTCAGGAAAGTGAAAATGCCTGTCTTTCAATTTATGTAATTGGTCAAGAATTGCAAACTAGATAAATTTTCATTCAGATCTAAAATGAGTTGTGTCAGAGTTTGTCGCAAAAATCAAAATCCAGAAAGCACACACAGATAACTGATTCAGCAGGATTCATTAACTTCTTTATATACACAATAACACATTAATACATGTACAATACCAACAGCAGATTCTTCCAACATGGTGGAGAGGAGAGATTAGCAGAGAACAGTTTCAGTTTTGATTCAGGGTTGCAGACTAGATTAGTTTACTTGCACAGACTCAGAGTTACATAGGTAAGCCACGCCCAGGCTCCAAACCATCCGGTATGGCTCTCAGGCACCAAATGGTTCTCATTGGCTGACTCAGTTGCCATGCCTATACATTATCTGACTTTGTTACCATGTCTCTGCCAGTTCATGAATATTCTGACAAATTATCTCTCATCCTTCATTATTCCTTCATTTACCTTAAATCACTTTCAGAAATGAATTTCAGAGAGGCTTTGCTCTCAATCCAATTTGGTCAAATCAATCTGATCTTATCTGAATAGTTGATTCAGTTCCAATTGTCAGTTCTGTGCAAATTTAAATCAAACAGTCAATTCAGTTTTAATCGGACCATTTAATCAATTTGGTATCTTTTCTCATACAGGACTGATTCGATTTTACTTCAATCCATTTCCATCTGAATCTAGTTGAATACATCTATTCCCCAAAGCACATGAGGGCAGAACAAGAAGCAATGGGTGGAAACTAATCAAGGAGAGAACAAACCTAGAACTAAGGAGAAATTTCCTGACAGTTAGAACAATTAATCAGTGGAACAACTTGCCCCACAGAAGTTTGGGTACATCCCCCAGTCTTTAAGAAGAAATTGGACAACCATTTGTCTAAAATGGTATAAGATTTTCTGCTTGAACAGAGAGTTGGAGTAGAAGACCTCCAAGGTCCCTTCCAACTCCATTATTCTATTATTTGTTAGATTCAATAATCGAATCGGTTATCCTATTGGGTAAGCTGATTGAATGCAGGCGTTTACCAACTTGCTATCAAGTCAACTAGATTTTCACAAACCCTGATAAATAATACTTTTATCATTTTAAGCTTTCACAAATCAACAGTCCCTGATGTATCCAGATTTCTTACATGCCAGATGGATAATATGTGGAACAATCTTTTCTACCTGCTTTGGACACTTAATCTTTAACCACGTTCTACTCATCTTTGCAATTGTGGGCTTTGTGTCATTTTCCTTTCTGGGAAACACAACATACGCACCTATGTTTCATTGAACATTACAGCAGTTGGCCACCCTCGCGCAGGGAAAATTTGCTTGCTCAACTTTGACCACACAAGTCACTGCAGTTGGTTCCTACAAGCATGGAAATGCTACCTTTGGAGTATTAAGAAAACCGATAGCCTTGTTGACATAAACACAGGAGCCTAACCCCTGAAGCCTCTTGATATGAAACATTGATTTTTCTGTCTGGGTATGATTCTAAAGCTATTCATTCTGAATGGTCAAGACTCACAGGCTTGAAGAGAGATGGAGGGGGAGAGCGAGTGGAAAAGAAATCTTTTCAGTTTTACCTCCAGGCGAAATTGAAGACTAAACTCTAGATTCTGAGATACAATTTGCTCAAGCCATGTTTCCTGAAAACCCATTATATCAAAACACAGACACACACACACACACACAGACACACACACACACATACACAAATAATTTTATCAGGAAACCAAACTATTCTGGATCAAACCTTGAACCAATTTCCTCCCACCCCAAACCAAAACATTATCCCAATCCCCCTTACTAAGGTACAGGAGGGAGGAACCAAATAGTATCTAACAGTTATAGTAGCTGATAAGAACACACACACACACACACACACACACACACAATTAGGGATGTGGTGGCTCAGTGGCTAAGACGCTGAGCTTGTCAGCTTGAGGTCACCAGTTCGGCAGTTCAAATCCCTAGAGCTGTGTAACTGCGTAAGCTCCCATTACTTGTCCCAGCTTCTGCCAACCTAGCAGTTCGAAAGCATGTAAAAATGCAAGTAGAAAAATAGGGACCACCTGTGGTGGGAAGGTAAGAGCGTTCCGTGCGCCTTCAGCATTTAGTCATGCCAGCCACATGACCATGGAGACGTCTTCGGACAGCGCTGGCTCTTCAGCTTTGAAACGGAGATGAGCACTGCCCCCTAGAGTTGGGAATGACTAGCACATATGTGCGAGGGTGTGGGAATAATTTCAGAGATCTGCTCCCAGAGGATGTGCCATAGTGTACACGAAACAATGAAAGCGCATGGGAATGTGGAAAACAGGATAAATGAATCCTAAAAATAACTGGCCATAGGCAATTCTGGCCGCCTAAGTGATAACATTGTATGCTAATGAGTGTAATAAGAATAAAAGGGGCTTTCAGAGTCTGTTCTGAGCTCTCATCCCAAGACATCTTGCCTGAGTGTCTTATTCCTCATGAGAGACCACCACACGAGGGGAACCTTTACCTTTACCTTTACCTATACCTATACCAATACCTGTACACATACACATACACACAAATATATATATATATATATCCGCTGATAAACGGATAAGAGCCTGTGGCCTAATGGCTAAGAAGTCTGCCTAGTAGTAATATAGCCCAGGTTCAAATCCCAGTAAGGGTATGGCTAGCTGATGAGAGCTAAATAGCTTGAAATAGATCTATACTAGTCTCCCTTTATTTATTTATCAGCACAAATAAACACACACACACACACACACACACACACACACATATATATATGTATGTATGTATGTATGTATGTATATGTATATGTGTGTGTATGTATGTGTGTATGTGTATGTGTATGTGTACATACATACATACAAAGATGTAATACTAATTTCGTCTGTGTGTATATATACACACTAATACTACTCAGCCATCCAGAACACTGTCCTTGCCATTATATATTCAAAACAATATTCAATATTCCCTCTCTCAATCCTTATCTCTTATATCTTTTTTCATTTTAAAAGATACCCGCTTTTCCCAACCATTAACACTTGTGTTTCAAATGGCTTTCATTTGAATCAAAAATTCAGCACTGAATCACTGAACTCTGGATACTTGTTTCTATGAGGACCGCACAGTATATGCTATGTTATAAATAAATCCACCCTGATGTGCTATGAGTGCAAACACTTACAGTTTTAAAAGTTCCAGGTATGTTTTGCATAGAAAATATTTTTTTTAAAAAAAAAATACCAAAGTATCTTAGGAAAAATGATTGAGTCAAGCAGGATTTGGACAGCTGTTGGATTGACTTCAGGAATTTTTTTTAAGATTCCACCTTCCTTGCATATGCAGGTAGTTTTCAACTTACAACCGTTCATTTCGTGACCATTGAAAGTTAGAACGGTGCTTTATAACCACGTTACATCCTTTGCAGCATCCCCACGATCATGTGATCAAAATTCAGATGCTTGGCAATTCAATTTATAACATATTTATGGCTTCCCAAGATCCTGTGATCCTTTTTTTGTGACCTTCTGACAAGCAAAGTCAATGGGGAAATCAAATTCACTTAACAACCGGGTGACTAATATATCAACTGCAGTGATTCACTTAACAACGGTGGCAAGAAAGGTTGTAAAATGAAGCAAAACTCCCTGAACCAATATCTCCCTTAACAACAGAAATCAGAACAGAAACGTGATGGTAAGTCGATGTACAAATCAAGATAGCAAAAGTAACACTGCTGATTTCTTCCTCCTTTTCCTCCACTTCTTTTTATCACAGCCCCATGAAGTGAGAGAGGGAGGATTGGTCCAAAGTCACTCACCCAAAATTTTAGAAGATACCTGAGAGACTTTGTCTATTTCCCCCCCCCCCAACAACTCCTGATGTCAGGCCTTGGAAACTTTCAGATTCAGGTTTTCCCAGATGTGCCAATATGACATAGCAATAGCAATAGCAGTTAAGACTTATATACTGCTTCATAGGGCTTTCAGCACTCTCTAAGCGGTTTACAGAGTCAGCATATTGCCCCCAACAATCTGGGTCCTCATTTTACCCACCTCGGAAGGATGGAAGGCTGAGTCAACCTTGAGCCGGTGAGATTTGAACCACCGAACTGCAGAACTGCAGTCAGCTGAAGTAGCCTGCAGTGCTGCATTTAACCACTGCGCCACCTCGGCTCTGTGAATATGACATCTCTAATAAAATGGAACTTTGAGGAACTTCAACCCTCGGAGTCTTCTTTCTTGGGACCCTGACACCTGAACTGTTGCTGCCTTCGTTGTATGGTTGTGTAGCCAATCAGAGAAACACTTGGAAAGAAACCAGCATCTTTGAAAGAACTCTGAAGATGGGACAAAGGGAAGAGGCCTCTAGGCCACTCAATAAAGTTGACAAAATGAGAGCAACTACCCAGGGATTTGTTTAAGGAAGAGCAAACGGCTCATTCTGGTTAGCATTTCTCCCATATTGATCTTCTCCAACAAAAATAGTCAAATTCGCTCCCAGCAGATGCCAGGCTTAAAATTCTTTTAGTCCCTAGGGAATTTTTTATTTCGTTTTATTTTTTGAGTGCTGGGAGATTTTGGAATTGGTTATATACATTTAGGTAAAGGTAAAGATTTCACTGCACATGCATGCTAGTCGTTCTTGACTCTAGGGGGCGGTGTTTATCTCCATTTCAAAACCAAAGAGCCAGTGCTGTCCAAAGACGTTTCCATGGTCATATGGCCAGCATGACTCAATGCCGAAGGCACACAGAACACTGTTACCTTCCCACCAAAGGTGGCTCCTATTTTTGTATTTGCATTTTTACATGCTTTCAAACTTCTAGGTTGACAGAAGCTGGGAGAAGTAACGGGAGCTCACTCCGATATGCAGCGCTAGGGATTCGAACTGCTGAACTGCCGACCTTCTGATCAACAAGCTCAGCATCTTAGCCACTGAGCCACCGCATCCCTTTTTAAACATTTACTTACACACAAATAAGCCCCTTTTTAAAAAAAAAAATCTAATATACATACAGATACATCTTCCAACAGATCTGTTCTTATGATTCGCATGATTCTTCATTCACCTGATTGCGTATCATTCTAGTGGGGAAAATCTCCCTTTTTTTGACTTTGATAGCAGCTGGACAATTGATTTAAAAGCAGAAACAGACAAGAGCCCCCCAAAAAACCCACGCAACTAATGCATAGATATTTCCCCCCCCCCCTTAGCTTGATTAGCCAAGCCAATAGAAAATTCCAGAATATGCAGACAATTATTTTAACTGTCACAGACTGGCAATTGTAATTGACATGATTTGTACGAGATGCGGTGTAATAACTGAATATATTAAAAAAAATTGTGTGGCTTGATTACCAGGCGAACATTACTAGTGCCACAATATTATTAACAGCACAATTATCACAGCCTCCCCAGGACATGCTCTTAGCACTTCGATGCATTAGAGAGCCTGTGCTAACGAAGGAAGAAAGGGGGAAAAAAAATTAAAGTACAGCAAATTTCCAAAGCACCGGTTGGGTCCAATATCATTAAAAATTTATAAAATTACCCCCCCCTCTCTCTCCCGCCTTTTCCATGGTACAAGCACCCCAAATGAGACAAGAGTTTGGTTTAAATGAAGATCAGCCACAAGGATGAAGCTGAAGGCTCAGGTTCTTTGTGTCTCTCTCTCCCATCCCTCTCCTTTGGCTGTTCCGTTCTCGCAGGCTTCCCCCCCCCCCATCCCCACCCGACACCCCGATCCAGCTGAAATATGTAACCATTACAGAGTGACAGTTTGACACACAATGACCTGTCAGAACATTCATCTCTCAATGTTTTATTTTAGCGAAGAGCCGAGCTGCAGGAAAAATAAGCAAGTTGTTTCAAGGTTTGGAGTGAGATCAAACATTTCTGGCGTCTCCACTTACCAGACCTTTGATTTACAATGGATGTGTCAAGATCTGATTAGACACTGTGTGTTTAAAACCTATAGAGGTTGCACAATCACACCAGCTCCCCACTTTCCCCTACACACACACACACACACACACACACACACACACACACACACACACACACACACAAGCCACCATCACCCCTGGCTGTAATTTCATTGGCATGAGCGAGCTAAAAGTGGTTTGTATCTTGCAAGGAAAAACCATTTTGCATTTAAAAAATAAACCCAAGGCAAAATTAGCAACAATTAAATCACCTCTATGGAAAGCAGGTTAGCTGATTTTTATGGTAGCTATCTGCATACAATTTTGCCACACCTGACTACATGCATGCATGCATGCATGCATGCATGCATGCATGCATACATACATACATACATACATACATACATACATACATACATACATACATACATACATTAGCTACCTATCCAGAAGGGGGAAAAGTGTAAGAGTAAAATTGCATCTATTTGTGGCCCATAGTACTTCCACGTTTTCAACACAATATTTTATTCTTTTCTATTTCCAAATTCATCTGAAATGACTACATTGGAAACCAGATTGGGGTGATTTTCAAAACACACACACACACACGTCAAGGGGATCTTTTCTCTCAAAGAAGCACTGAGATGTTTATTTTCAAGCTTTAAGAGAAGCTTAAAATGCATTTGGAATTTATACACTACATATAATTTAGCCCCAGTGAAGGCCTAACCCACACATTAGGCAGAGCTGTGTGGATGCCTCTCTTTCAACACAACATTTTGCAAGCATCAATGAAGTATTAGTGAAAATGTGTATCTATGTGTTCACAGCTGGTATTTTTACTTTTTAAAATTTTATTAATGCCCTATAATATGGTCCCTGCCAATATTAAGACCTCGGCTTTTGAATATTTTAAGTTTTTTTTTTTAAAGCTGCCAATGGATATAATTCTCAGATGGTCGAGATCATCGTTAGAAATAAATAAATAAAAATGTGCTCCCACAAATTACAATGGCAACATGTGGCTTTTTTATTTTTTTAAAGGCTTCAGGTATTAAATATTTTCAGTGCATTACGCTTTCAGCATATGTAATTGCAACTAAAATGAATGCACACAAATGAACGGAAATATATGGATTCCGTTTGCAGCTGAGAAAGAAACAGCAAAATTTGTGCCCGGCGTTAACGTGTGTAATTCCTTAAGACTATATTGTGGCATATGGTTCATTGTAGGAAATTATGAATACATGTCTTTGGAGAGCTTTTGGTTGTAAATTTGGGGCTTTGTACATCCATAACAATGCAATCTGACAAATGTAATTTATGCAATATTGAGTTAATACTGTATTATGAAATTAGCTTTCTGTAGTAAAGCTGTAATTTTTAAAGAGAAAGACAATACGGTGAAACAAAAACAAAACCAACATTAGCATTTCATGAAAGGTAAAACTAATCTTCCAACAGTCAGTTAGGTGATTTATTATACTGTGATATTTATGACTATTGGTATATTTAATCAACTCCTAATCTACAAACAAACAACATTATAGTCCTCTTCAGGCATTCAAAATCAGCCCCATCTAGAGCAACAGAGATGCCTATGGTCACTCAATCCTACAACTTTGACTTCTGTGGTTTTATAGTAAAAAAAATCTTGCCATGCTGTTCAGGATCACAGAGACAAACATGTCAGTCTTATGGTTTACCCCCTTCTCACTTGCTTCCTGGAACGATCCTTTATTTTCAAAATTTGTTTCAAAGAAGAGTATTTCTCTGATGTTATTCTAGGGGGACGGGGGGATTCCAACCCTTAGTTAATTCCTCTGGCCATTTGGAAGAATATTATCTCATTCTACGTTACACATACACATACACACCAGTGGTGGGTTTCAAAAATTGTTGGAACCTACTTTGTGGGTGTGGCCTCCTTTGTGGGAGTGGCTCGCCACCCATGTGACCGGATGGGAGTGGCTTTCCTATCTGTGACCAGATATGAAATTATGAATTAGTACTTAGGTCGGTCCAAGTAGCTATTCAGAAACTCTGGCATTGAAGCATGCAAGTCTTAAAGCTGTCAAGTTACAAGATCCTTGCCAGTGGTGGGTTTCAAAAAAATTTGGAACCTCTTCTGTAGGTGTGGCCTGCTTTCCGGGTCCACTGGTGGAACCTCTTCTAACCGGTTCGGTAGATTTGATGAACCGGTTCTACCGAATAGGTGCGAACTGGTAGGAACCCACCTCTGATACATACACACACACACACACACACACACACACACACACACACACACACACACATATCTATAATGTCTTGGTAAGGCCACACTTGGAATACTGCATCCAGTTTTGGTCGCCACGATGTAAAAAAGATGTGGAGACTCTAGAAAGAGTGCAGAAAAGAGCAACAAAGATGATTAGGGGACTGCAGGCTAAAACATATAAAGAACAGTTGCAGGAATTGGGAATGAAAAGAAGGACTAGGGGAGACATGATAGCAGTGTTCCGATATCTCAGGGGTTGCTACAAAGGAGAGGGAGTCAACCTATTCTCCAAAGCACCTGAGGGCAGGACAAGAAGCAAGAACTAATCAAGGAGAGAAGCAACTTAGAACTGAGGAGAAATTTCCTGACAGTTACAACAATTAATCAATGGAACAACTTGTCTCCAGAAGTTGTGAATGCTCCAACACTGGATGTTTTTAAGAAGAGATTGGATAACCATTTGTCTGAAGCAATGTAGGTTTTCCTGCCTAAGCAGGGGGTTGGACTAGAAGATCGTCAAGGTCCCTTCCAACTCTGTTATTCTAAATTCTAAATATGTCCCTTGCTAGGCTTCCTACATTTCAACTCAATCTCTAGAGGAGACCTGAGAAGAACACTTTTCTCATAGGGCAGGGTCTCTAGATGTGGCAGCTTTAAGTCTTATGGACTTCAACTCCCAGAATTCAACAGGCAGCCATGCCAAGGCCACAACTCCTAAAGTTGCCAACTTTGGAGACCCCTGTCATAGAGTCTTCTTCTCTGACAGGAAAGTAGGGAGGCAGCATGGAAAGTTGTAGGTGTGGGAAAGTTGTACAATACAACAGAGCCAGCAGTTGTGAAAAGAAATTTACTATCTCTTGAGAATAACAGAGATAAATAGAAACCTCTCCCGCAGGGAAAAGATAATGTTTGACAAATGGCAAAGCCAGTTTTGGCACATCGTTAACATGGTTACACTTCCACTGATGATCACCTAAGAAAACGCAGGAAAGCTGCAGAAGGAAGCCAAGGAGAAACTACATTTGACCCCCATCGCAATAGCAATAACAGTTAGACTTATATACCGCTTCATAGGGCTTTCAGCCCTCTCTAAGCGGTTTACAGAGTCAGCATATCGCCCCCACAGTCTGGGTCCTCATTTCACCCACCTCGGAAGGATGGAAAACTGAGTCAACCTTGAACCGGTGAGATTTGAACCGCCGAACTGCAGATAGCAGTCAGCTGAAGTAGCCTGCAGTACTGCACTCTAACCACTGCGCCACCTCGGCTCTCTGGACTTAGAGGTATTAGACCCTTGAAGGGTTATAAACACAGCTCAGGAATGATCCAGTTTTGCAGTAATAAAATTGTTATTGAACGATCTTAACAAATGCAAGTTTTTAGGTTTCCAAAAATCTCCTAAATTTCAGAAACAGTTTAATATGGAGTACGATGGCTTCATTTTTCTTAGTATTGGTATAATCATATACATGTACATATGAGGATGGGATGGGATGGTAGAGTAGGATAGGGTAGAGTAGAGTAGGGAAAAGTAGGATAGGATAGGGTAGAATAGAATAAAATAGAAATGAGAATATAAATTAGAATATAAATTAGAATAGAATAGAAAAGAAAAGAAAAGGATGGAATAGAATAGAATAGAATGGAATGGAATGGAATGGAATGGAATGGAATGGAATGGAATTTTTTATTGGCCAAGTTTGATTGGACACACAAGGAATTTATCTCCGGTACATATGCTCTCAGTGTACAATAAAGCACCAAAGTGATAAATCATAAATCATAAGATACTATGCATATACCTATAGGCTTTCAAGTGAGGAACCACATACTGTTTAGCAAATCATTCTTTTAATCAAAAAGAAAAAAAGCAGGGAAGGAAATAGCTCATTTTGCCCTACTGTGCAGTCCCATTCTGTTCTGGTAGAAAAGAGCTGACTTCGGTTTTGTGAAGCAGAGGGTTTCTTAGAGGGGTACGGAAACATTCTGTAGCAGAAACGATTTTGAGTTTCCAACGTGGAATGAAATCATACATAAGGTCCTCAGCATAACATAAATTTCTACCAATAAAGCATTTTGAGGTAGATCCATATCATAAGTCCTCTATGTAACAGCATCACAACTGGTCCAAATTGGGGGCAATTCATGAAACATCTCTCTTTTGAGAATAATTGATTAATTTCTAACTGTGGATAGGCTCATTCTACCAGATCAAAGATAAATACCGTAACTTGGCGCTTTCTGGATGTTTTGAATTTCAGTTCCCATCAACTATCAATGAATTATTCTTTGAAGTGTGTTCTTGACCAAAACATAATCTTTTGCATTTCTTCATAATGGTCCAATATCAAATTGGTCCAGCAGGATTTCAGATAGATTAATGCCTCCAAGACAATCAGTGGAATGACTTGCCTCCAAAAGTTGTGGGTGCTTCAACACTGGAGGTTTTAAAGAAGATATAGTACAACACTTTGTCTGAAATGCTCTAAGGTTTCCTCTTTGAGCAGTGGGTTGGATTAGAACAGTGGTCTCCAACCTTGGCAACTTTAAGACCTGTGGACTTCAACTCCCAGAGTTCCTCAGCCAGCAAAGCTGGCTGAGGTACTCTGGGAGTTGAAGTCCACAGGTCTTAAAGTTGCCAAGGTTGGAGACCACTGGATTAGAAGACCTCCAAGGTCCCTTCCAACTCTGTTATTCTCCCCTTTGGTAGCAAGTGAAAAAAACCAAATCATTCCTTTATATTGGTATCATTGCTTCTTCGTTGTGCATTGTTTTTATCGTTTTATAGAGTTTTGTTGTTGCAAACCACTCACTATCATTGGAAGTCTGGAGATTGAATAAATAAACCTCAGGACCACCTCTATTTTCACAAATGGGAAATTAGACTAGAAGACCTCCAAGATCCCTTCTGATTTTGCTATTCTATTTTCTATTAACTTCATTAGCAATAGCAATAACAATAGCAGTTAGACTTATATACCGCTTCATAGGGCTTTCAGCCCTCTCTAAGCGGATTACAGAGTCAGCATATTGCCCTCAACAACAATCCGGGTCCTCATTTTACCCACCTCGGAAGGATGGAAGGCTGAGTCAACCCTGAGCCGGTGAGATTTGAACAGCCGAACTGCAGAACTGCGGTCAGCTGAAATAGCCTGCAGTGCTGCATTTAACCACTGCGCCACCTCGGCTCTTCATTACTAGGCTGACATAGTGAATCTTTATTTTTTTGTCCTAAGCCTACTTTCCTTCCCTCTCTTTAGTTCTAATTAATAACAGCCTCTGGATAACAGAAGTAACACTTCTCCTCAATAAATGAAGCTGAATACACAAAGCAAGTTAAAACAAGTAGTTGATTACTTTTTAAGTAATTCTATATGGGACGTGGTGGCTCAACGGCTAAGACGCTGAGCTTGTCAATCAGAAAGGTTGGCAGTTCGGCAGTTCGAATCCCTAGCGCCGCATAACGGGGTGAGCTCCTGTTACTTGTCCCAGCTTCTGACAACCTAGCAGTTCGAAAGTACGTAAAAAATGCAAGTAGAAAAATAGGGACCACCTTTGGTGGGAAGGGAACAGCGTTCCGTGCGCCTTCGGCATTGAGTCATGCTGGCCACATGATCACAGAGACATCTTCTGACAGCTCTTCGGCTTTGAAACAGAGATGAGCACCGCCCCCTAGAGTAGGGAACAACTAGCACATATGTGCGAGGGGAACCTTTACCTTTAAGTAATTCTAAAATTTATTAGACAACACCTAAAACATACTAACAAGTGCCGACCCGAAGAAAAGTGAGAAACAAGAATTAGGGATGTCCTTGAAGGAGATCATTATAATCTCCCTGTGAGTTATTTAGCCAGTTAAGCACAAATTTCAGTTTCCACGCATGTTGCTTCTGCGTGAATTTCTTCTTTCTTCCTTTCCTTTCTTCTTCCTTCCCTTTTTTAATAGTTTTCCATCAGTACAAACCTTTCCCTTTCCCTTATGCACCAGCAAACATACTGATACAATTTAAAGGTCATGTTCTTTTCAAACTGACAGGACCCTCCAAAATTTTGACGAGGGTCCCTCTAAGAATCATACCGCACAAACGGAAAGGAATTAAGTAAAGCATCACTTGATGCAAGTTCAATCATGTGAACTGATTAGAAAATGTACCCATGGAGAGAAGCAATTCAATGTGTGACGGACAACCTTTCAAAGAAAAGAGATCTCAGGTTAATAATAAGCAACCGCCAGATAGCCAGGGAAAAGGGGAAAATAAAGGGTCAATATGAATATAATTGCTTTCGAATACTTCTCTTTTTTAAAAAAAAAAAACCTGTTCTCAACTTTTTTCATTTGTACTTCTTCACTTTTCTTAGCTTACAATAATTCTTACACATCATCCTTTCGTTTCATCTATAGGTATAGATATAGTCTAGTTCAGTGCTCCCCCCCCCAACCTTTTGGGCCCTAGGAACCGGTTCCAATGGAGAGTGTTTTTTTATGCAGACCGGAAGGGGTGTTGTTTCCCTTGTTGCCTGCATCCCACTAATGGGGCTTCGCTTGTTTGCATGGCCCGGTTTCTGGCATGCCGAGCAGAGGTGTGTTCCTACCAATTCGGATCAGTTTGGCCGAACCGGTAGTGGTTTGTCGGCTTGGGTCGCCGGAACCAGCAGTGACCCAGGCCTGCCATGCCTCCAATCAGTTCCCTGGTCAGTGCGGCAGGGACGTGCAGTCAGGGGAGGCAGGGCACCACTGTCATCATGAAAAGAAAAAAAAATGTAAAAGGAAAAAGGCAAGAGCTGAGGTCAGGCTGAGCTAGTTGCTGCCAGAGTCACCGCAGATGACTCTGCTTAGTGCTTAACTGTTTAAAAAAACCTCTAAAAAAGCGCCCTCTACAGGAGGAGGCAGAAGAACAGTGTGCCTCATCTAGTCTGACTTTAGGCGTTTTATGATCACTCGAGCAGAGTTAAGCAAGGGTTAAAAGCCGAAAAATTCCTGACGTAGGTGAGGCACGTCGTTCTCCTGCAGGGGATGGAGAAGAAAAAGAATGAAGGAAACTTTTTCACAAAGGAGCAAAATAAATGCTGTCACTTTAAATCGGAACTGAGCCTGCCTGGCTGTGGAATTCTGGGAGTTGAAGTCCACAAGTTTAGAAAAAATTTGAAACCCACCACAGTGTCAGTGCCTCACCAGCCATAAACCTCACCGCACGTCACTGCGGTGCGGCATGTTTTAGCAATAGCAATAGCAGTTAGACTTATATACCGCTTCATAGGGCTTTCAGCCCTCTCTAAGCGGTTTACAGAGTCAGCATATTTCTCCCAACAATTTGAGTCCTTATTTTACCCACCTCGGAAGGATGGAAGGCTGAATTAACCTTGAGTCTGGTGAGATTCGAACTGCCAAACCGCTGGCAGTCGGCAATCAGCAGAAGTAGCCTGCAGTACTGCACTCTAATCACTGTGCCACCACAGCCCATAAGACTGGCAACCATATAAGTCTTTTAAACAAATAAATTAAGGTGACTGAAGAAATATATCACAAACTACAAACTGGTCAACGATCAGAAAGAGTAAACCAATATATCATGTTCAATCTTCTTGGACAGTTGCTATTGTGTGAAGTGTCACATTTGGGTTCCTTTCAACGTAGTTTCAAAATAAATAGAAGCCTGAAAAGGGGAGGGGTACACTTTTATATTTTTTTTAAGGAGGTGAAGAAATTGAATGTATAAGTAAATTAATGGTGTTAGCCATTAAATTGGGTGTATAAGTGAATTAATGGTGTTCCATTAAAGTGGAATTTTGAAAGTTAGAAAGCAGGGAGTGTTTATCCTACTGGAAAACTTTTGCTTCACAGGAGGATAAACTTATTAAGACTCTGTGACACTCTTGACGGGAGATTCTAACCAGAGCTTTTCTCTAAACCAGCAGAACTTCCCCATCATAAGAGATACTGTCTTATGTTCTTCTTCATTAGAACTTGCTTTGCCCTTACTTCCTATGTTTTCAAATCCTCGTGAGATTTGTTCTTAATCATTTTTTTTACCAAAGTAGTAGCAACGAGGAGCAGAGTACAGAAGGAAGAGGCAAAGGTCAAACTGCATATTAAAATAAATGCAATGCCTTCAAACCGTGGCTTCCCTTCCATAATTGATAACACTGGCCAAGTATTAATGTCAATTTTTCCTACAAAGATTTAACAAATTTGTTTTACGTAACTAGTGTCTCTAAGTCGCTACTGATGACAAAACTCAAGTAAATTTTGTTAACCTATTCTGTACATCTCTTAGATTGTTTAAATTAAAATGGTTTATAGATTTTACCAATAAACTAGAAAGTAAGTTAAGGTTGAATGATCCATCAAACTCACGTGGCTCCCAAAGTCCTTATTTATTGTATGTAAAATCTCCAATTTCACATCCCTGAACTTTCATACCAGTGCTACAGTGCTATTTACAGAGGCAGGCAGGCAGAGAGAGAGAGGGAGGGAGGGAGGGAAGGAAAGAGAGACAGAGACAGACAGAGGGAGAGAAAGAGACAGAGACAGAGACAGAGAGACAGAGAGACAGAGGGAGAGAAAGAGAGAGAGAGAGAGAGAGAGAGAGAGAGAGAGAGAGAGAGAGAGAGAGAGAGAGAGAGAGAGAGAGAGAGAGAGAGAGAGAGAGAGGAGAGAATGAATTAAGCCAGAATACTTCTTACTTGTTCCCCACAATAGGAGCACATTATAAAGTCGTAACAGCTATGACAGGAAAGATTTATTTTTTGCTGTCCCAGCAAATTAACAGCCTTAAATTACAAGAGGATAGATGTTGGTAGAACTTCAGAAGAAACTTGATGGTAAAACAGCTCATTTAAAAAAAAACAGCCAGCCAGGCATTGGAGACGATGTGGACATTTCGAGCAGAATTTGGACTACCATCTGATCCAGCCACTCTAAACTTTGTAAGTTGGGTTTGAGTTTGGGATGAATCAGCCCTTCTCTAGGACTTTATGTTTTAAGAAGCCCCATACAGGGGGGGAAAATGTACATTTTACATCATGCCCTTAGGCACAATATGTAGATAGCAATGATGAATGTTGCAGAGGTATAAGAATTGCAGCAAGTCCATATGGTATATATAAGGTGCATTTTGAAGACTACATAAATGTTTTCGGTAAATTTAGTCGTATGTTAAAGCTCTTCATGTGTGACCATTATAGCTACAAGGCCGTACGAGGGGTTAACACAAGCGCATTCAGATTCAGCTAACAACACAATACATTCTCTCTTGGCAGCAAACAATTGAAGGTAATATTATATTGTTTAAATACATCCTCTTGAGGTTCTCTGTGTTATAAAAATGCATCATACTTGTTTAAAGCAGGTATAGCTGACATTTTTAGCGCATAAATTAGGAGCCGAGTATTCACATAAGTCTTAACTTATAGCCCATTGTATTGAACACGGGAAACTGGAATTTGCTATTTCTCAGATCCAGCCACCACATTCAACATGGACTTAGATTTCAATAGATCAAAGTACTGCACCCCAACTGGCTTGCACATCTGGAGAGATCTTTAGGCTTACAGTGATGAAAAGTGATTTGCTCATTGACAAATGATTGCTTTTTTAAATAGTAATGTTATTAAAAATGATAATTAAAAAGATAAAAGCTAATGCAAACTAAAAAGTCAAAGAAAAAGAACAGAAAAGGAACATAGAAAAGAAAGAAAGAAAAATAAGACTATAGCAAAGAAAAAGATAATATATATATAAAGAAATGACTTCTCCATTCATCACAAATATGTTGTTGTTAGTTGCGAAGTCGTGTCCAACTCACTGCAACCCCATGGACAATGTTCCTCCAGGCCTTGCTGTCCTCTATCATCCCTCAGAGTCCTTTTAAGCTCATGCCTATTGCTTCAGTGATTCCATCCAGCCACCTCATTCTCTATCGTCCCCTTCTTCTTTTGCCCTCCATCGTTCCCAGCATGAGGCTCTTCTCCAGTGAGTCCTTCCTTCTCATTAGGTGGCCAAAGTATTTGAGTTTCCTCTTCAGGATCTGGCCTTCTAAAGGGCAGTCACAAGTATACACAATTTTAATAATTTATCTCTTAACTATCTCTTAAAATACAACAAAGGATCTTCTCTTCCCATGTCCTATCTCTTAACTATTAATACATTCTTAAGGCCATGTCATTCCAGTCCTGATCAGCAAAAGCGCATTAAGGGTCATCAGAGATAACATCATATCTATTTTAACCTTGATCAAATAACCCAATTTTACGTTCCTTCCTTTTATTTTTAACCGTCTTGATCTTTAGTCCCTTCCAATAACGCCTTAGAACTTGGTTTTATTTGTTTCATAGTGGTATTCAAATGTTTGGAAGAAGGTTATTTTTTTGACCCTCTTTCCTTTCAGAGAAGTCTAAAATGACAACAGCTTTGGGAAGCAAGTATTCCTTCACAAATTCCAATTGATTTGTGAAGAAATAGATGGCCGGCACCTTTCATACCATTAATATGAACACTCCAAGATCTACCTAAATGGATCCTTTCTCCACTTTAAAAAAAATAAGGAATAATATATTTAATCCAGATTCCTCTGGAGAGGTTGGACACTTGTGCCTGTCTATTCTACAAATGCCACAGAACAGGGAGATGAAATCCTGAGGAACATGAGGTGATAAATGAAGATGTTACTTGCTCAGAAGGTACCTAAAGTGACCAATTTCAGCCAAGAAGAATTGCAGATGTCACACTTGGAAGCCATCTTTTACATTTGGGCCTTCAGGCCTGCCACATTTTCTACTGGGGGAAAATGGGAGGAAGGGATTATATGGCGTATGGGTGATATGTAGCCATAACAACATTCTTTCTCAGAAAGTCAAGGTCATCTTGCCCTGCAGCTGCGATGAGATGACTGGGAGGCATCTCTAGTGCCTGATTGGATCGTGGGATGGGCATGTGGGGGTGCTGGGCAGGGACTTGAACTTTCTTTTGGTTGGGGAAAACCTGGAAGCTTTCAGATTCAGGGTTTCCCAGATGTGCCAATACGGCATCTCCAATAAAAATGTATCTTTGAGGAAACTCAAAGCTCGAGGCCTTGAGCCGAGGTGGCGTAGTGGTTAGAGTGCAGTACTGCAGCCACTTCAGCTGACTGCTAACTGCAGTTCGGCAGTTCAAATCTCACCGGCTCAGGGTTGACTCAGCCTTCCATCCTTCCGAGGTGGGTAAAATGAGGATCCAGACTGTGGGGGCGATATGCTGACTCTGTAAGTTAGAGAGGGCTGAAAGCCCTATGAAGCGGTATATAAGTCTAACTGCTACTGCTATTGCTAACTCAAGCCTCGGAGTCTTCTTTCATTGGGGGTGTTACTTGGAACCCCGACAGCAGAACAAGAAAGTATTGCTGGACCTGTGTTTTATTTTTACTTGCAGGTATATTTCTATTAGGATCATCTTTATTGAAGATGATTTTTCTTCCATTGTCTGTCAGAGAAACTTCTGCCAGGTGTACACAGGTTTGCAAAAAAAATATTTTTTTAAAAAAATGAAAAAAATAAATAACAAAATTGTAGGTAACTACACAGTCACAGATTGACTTTGCACAATTGATCCTAGATACCCCCTCCTCTAATTCATTCACATCTCTGAATCCTTTATCTCCATTATTTTACTTCAAGGCACCATTCCTCCTTGGTTGGTTGGTTGGTTGGTTTGTCAAACATGTACAAGATAACAAGTATAGTTGTAAACATAAACATGAACAAAGGAAGTAAATACAGATAAATAGGTACAGTAAGACAAGGACAGTAGGCATACTGGTGCACTTATACACACACACACCAGGGGTGGGTTCCTGCCAGTTCTAACCTCTTCTATAGAAGAGGTTCCACAAATCTACAGTGCCGTTTAGAACCGGTTCCAGCTCCCCCCCCCTCCGCCCGTCCGCACATCATCAAGATGAAGAGCGAGAGGAGGAATTCTGGGAGTTGAAGTCCACAAGTCTTAAAGCTGTCAAGTTTGAACACCCCTGGGTTTTTTTTTCTAAAGGGTTAGGGGTGCAAGGGCTTTGTAACTTGACAGTTTTAAGACTTGCTTGCTTCAAATGCCAGCATTTCTGAGCCAACATTTTGATTGCTAAGCAAGAGCGTTGTTAAGTGAGTTTCGGCACATTTTACAAGTTGGCCACGCCCACCCAGTCTCATGACTGTCAAGCCACTCCCACTCAGTCACATGGCTGGCAAGCCACTCCTACCTGGTCACATGGCCGGTAAGCCACTCCCACAAAGCAGGCCACACCTACAGAAGAGGTTCTAAAAAATTTTGAAACCCACCACTCTCTCTCACACACACACACACACACACACACACACACACACACACACACACACACTTTTCTCGTTCCCTGTTTTATTTCTTTCATTTCCAGGCTGAACAAATTTCTTTTTTAAAAAAAAAATCCAACCTTGCACACTGAGAGCCAGAGCAACAGGCTCTCCATTCAACTATCCAATTTTTGTCTCATTTTCACCCTCAGGGTGAAACGTGGAAGTGTAGAGTCTTCTTAGGGCCACAACCTTTATTTCTTCCTCAGCCAAAACAAGCAAACAAGCAAAAAAAAGAGGGGGGGGAGCTTTTAGCTTCCAACGGGGCCTAAAACGATTCAAATTTAGAAAGGGGGAAAAAAACCTACAAAGTTGAGTTTTGCTTTGCAAATCTTTTCCCCCATCCTCATTATGTCTCTATCTATTTCTTCCCCGCCCACCTCAGATGCGGCTGAAAGCCAACGAACCCAGAAGTTCCTCTTGCTTTTCCTCGTCCCCATTTTCTCTCTCTTTCTTTTTTTCCCCCCTTCCCCTCCCCCCCACCCTCCTTGACATTAAAAGCCAGATGTACAAACCACTTAATGCTTTCTAAGGGTTGCGTTAAGAGAGCCTGGCATGTTGATAGAGATGCCCCAAAGGTCAGTCTTTTTCAGGCTCGGCGCAGACAATTTTTTGGCATTTTTCTACGCCCGCCCGCAGGACAGCTCTCGAGCCAAGCCTGACCTTGACAGTGAATTGGATAAATAAACCTTCAATTTACCCCCTCCATCTCAAAGCTAGTCTAGCCGATCCCTCTGGAGCCTTCACCTGTCCACATCGTTCAACTGACTGCAACTTTCCTCTGACGAACAGCATCGCCGGCTTTTACAGGTTCAGTGACAAACACCGTCTAACAGATAAGGCTCCTGAAAAGTCAGAGACAATTGCGCTTCCCCATTGAAAATTTAATGTCTGGCTCCATCTTGAGCCATCATTCTCTCCCCTGCGTCTATCCCAGGAGGCACTTGAAGCTGGAGCTTTGCTCCATAACAGGTAAAGACGTGGCATTTAATGATACTGTCTAAAGTGATCCAAGTCCGTGGAAAATAATGTGCACTTATGTAGCAGATAAGCACTGCTGAATGTACTAGAACAGCAGTATCTTTACCAGGACTGTCACCAGACAGAAAATGACACACAGCTTCCCAGCATATCTGTTTTTCTCTTTTGCTGTTGGGGGGGGGGGAGGAGAGGTGCTTCAGAGGGACAATACCACCACCACCCCAAAAAAAAAACATTTGGAGAAATCAGTAAAGGGAGAATATCAATTTCTCGCCAATTAAGAATTCCCATTCTCCTTAATTTGAAGGTGTGTGCATACTGCTCTCTCTCTCTATCTCTCATTCTGTCTCATTCATTCTCTCTCAGTCTCTCTCTCTCTCTGTCACTCTCTCCCTCTGTTTTGGTCTATATATATATATATATATATATATATATATATATATATATATATATATATATATATATATATATATATATATATATATATATATATATATATATATATATATATATATATATATATATAGTCTTGTTCTCTGTCTCTCTCGTTCTCTCTCTGTGTCTCTCTCTCATTCTGTGTGTGTGTGTGTCTGTCTGTCTGTCTCTCTCTCATTCTGTCTCTCTTTTTTAGTTTTTTTATTACATAAACAACACACACACAACAATGAAAAAACAAAAAGAAAAAAACACAATCATCATCACATACAGCATGTCGTTTGGTTACAGGTGTTTTAACATTTATCATTCTTCTACATTTATTATTTCTTATTCCCTTACCTGTACTAATCTATCCTAACTATATTTCCGCCACACACACACTTTGTATCTCTCTGTTATATATATATATATATATATATATATATATATATATATATATATATATATATATATATATATATATATGTGTGTGTGTGTGTGTGTGTGTGTGTGTGTGTGTGTGTGTGTGTGTGTGTGTGTGTGTGTGTGTGTGTTTATTTGTGCTGATAAATAAATAAAGGGAGACTAGTATAGATCTATTTCAAGCTATTTAGCTCTCATCAGCTAGCCACACCCTTACTGGGATTTGAACCTGGGCTATATGGCATACTAGGCACACCAGGCAGAGATCTTAGCCATTAGGCCACAGGCTCTTATCCTGTTATCAGCGAAGCCAGGGTGAAAGGTATCTATTAGATTTTTCGCTGATATTATATATATATATAATACACATAACAATAAAAAAACACAAAAAGAAAAAAACCATCATCACATACAGCATGTCATTTGGTTACAGGTGTTTTAACATCCATATTCTCAAATAATATTTACCATCTCAGACTTTTCATCTAGTATAACTAAATATCTCACTTTCATTCTGCACTATATATTCAGTTACCATTAATATTATTTTTTCCCAGAAAATATGCTTATATTCATTATTATCCTTGCACGTCGTACTTTCAAACAGAGGTCTTATTCCTTCATTTTTCAACAAAATATTCTAAATAGTCACTTCATATATATACCAATTTTCAATTGTTCCCTTATTAAAATTATTTATCAACAACAAGATATAATTATAGTCTCTCTTGTTCTCTGTCTCTCTCATTCTTTCTCTGTGTCTCTCTCTCATTCTCTCTCTGTGTGTGTCTCTCTCTCATTCTCTCTCTGTGTGTGTCTCTCTCTCATTCTCTCTCTCTCTCTCTCTGTCTCATTCTCTCTCTCTTACACATACACACACACCACACATACACACACAAAACTGAATGATCTATCCCACCTAACAGAATAACAGAGTTGGAAGGGACCTTGGAGGTCTTCTAGTCCAATCCCCTCCTCAAGCAGGAAACCCACTTCAGATAAATGGTTATCCAACATCTTCTTAAAAACTTCCAGTGTTGGAGCATTCACAACTTCTGGAGACAAGTTGTTGCACTGATTCATTGTTCTAACTGTCAGGAAATTTCTCCTTAGTTCTAAGTTGCTTCTCTTCTTGATTAGTGTCCACCCATTGCTTCTTGTCCTACTCTCAGGTGCTTTGGAGATTAGCTTGACTCCCTCTTCTCTGTGGCAGCCCCTCAAATATTGGAAGACTGCTATCATGTCACCTCTAGTCCTTCTTTTCATCAAACTAGACATACCCAGTTCCAGCAACCATTTTTGTATGTTTTGCCTCCAGTTCCCTAATCATCTTTGTTGGTCTTCTCTGCACTTTTTCTAGAGTCTCAACATCTTTTTTTTTAATATTGTGGCAACCAAAACTGGGTGACCTTTTAACAAATGGGATTTCCCCTTCCATTTAAAATCAAATTGAATCTAATCTAGCTTTTCTGTCTAGTTCCACTTATTTGCGGCACAGCAACTAGTGCAATCCTCAAAGGGCTACATGTCGCTCTTTGTAAATAACTGTTTTATAAATTGATATATTAAAACATAAAGTCTATGCATATCCCCATCCATCAGAGCACCTTCTCAGTCAATTAATTCATTAAACACTACCGTACTGATTTTTATAAACATAGATTTTTTTTTAACTCAAGGACATTCTTAGACTACAGGAAAATATTAGGAACCAAGTATGTGTGTCAGAGAAGATGGAAATCAGCTGTAATAACTGAACAGCAGGAAGAATAACATAAATCCAACAGAACACCAATGTATTTACAATTTAGCCTTCAAAGGCTCTGTGCAGGGGACACACGATATAACCAAATGATTCGAACTTGCAAATGAAAATTTATCTTTTCATCTACAGTTAATTGTCACTCTCTGTTTAGACATATTTCTTTGTTTGGACTTAGAGGACAGGTCAAGAAACAATTGTGAACCCTGCTTCAGCTCCAGTTAATAATGGCTTTTTCCATTCATGCCTTTTGACCTAAGAGAAGAAATGCCTACAAATGGTGCATTCAAACTCCTGATGATAGTGGTATGTGTGTCGGGGGGGGGGGGGGTCCTTGGTGGTCGCATGATCGCATTTCTGGCATCTGGCAACTGACCTGCATTTTACGACCAAGTGCGTCATCTCCCCTTTTTGACTGTGACTTACAACATTTTTTGTTTTGGCTGAAAACTTAATACAATACAATACAATAGCAGAGTTGGAAGGGACCTTGGAGGTCTTCTAGTCCAACCCCCTGCCTAGGCAGGAAACCCTACATCACTTCAACAACTTGTTAAAGACTTCCAACATCTTGTTAAAGACTTCCAACATCTTGTTAAAGACTTCCAACATCTTGTTAAAGACTTCCAACATCTTGTTAAAGACTTCCAACATCTTGTTAAAGACTTCCAACATCTTGTTAAAGACTTCCAACATCTTGTTAAAGACTTCCAACATCTTGTTAAAGACTTCCAGTGTTGGGGCATTCACAACTTCTGGAGGCAAGCTGTTCCACTGATTAATTGTTCTAACTGTCAGGAAATTTCTCCTCAGTTCTAAGTTGCTTCTCTCCTTGACTCCTATTCTCAACTTGTTTGGTTTCCAGCAAAAAACGCCCTTGTGAAAAAGGGATCCACTGAATGACGGTGGTGTTCACTTTGCAAACCATGGCAAAAAAAAGGCCATAACGGTTGCAGGAATTGGGTATGTCTAGTTTAATGAAAAGAAGCACTAGGGATGAACATGATAGCAGTGCTCCAATATTTGAGGGGATGCCACAAAGAAGAGGGAGTCAAACTATTCTCCAAAGCACCTGAGGGTAGAACAAGAAGCAATGGGTGGAAACTAATCAAGGAGAGAAGCAACTTAGAACTGAGGAGAAATTTCCTGACAGTTAGAACAATTAATCAGTGGAACAGAAGTTGCCTCCAGAACTTGTGAATGCCCCAACATTGCAAATCTTTAAGAAGATGTTGGATAGCCATTTGTCTGGAACTGTATAGAGTTTCCTGCCTAAGCAGGGGTTGGACTAGAAGACCTCCAAGGTCCCTTCCAACTCTGTTATTCTATTATATTATATTGTGTCCCTCTTTCTGACTCAGATCTGTTGGCAGATCTGCTGCCATTCAATCAGCAGCATCGATCTAACGTCAGTCAAAACTGAGTCTGGATTTTTCTTTCCTTCCCTCCTGGTTGCCAGAACAAACAGCAACCCTTCCAGCAATTAATGTGGCTGATCCATAGGTACATTCTTTTCATTTCTTTCAAAGTTTATTTTTAAAGTGTTTCTGTTTTGCTACATCATCTTCTCTTTGGTTTCATTTACACTTCTGGCTTGCATTTAAAAGAAAAACTGAAGGGAGGAGTTAACCTATTTTCCTGGTGATTAATTTTTAGACTTCCCTCTTTCTTTCTCCTACTTGTATTTTTTTTTTGAAGAGGGAGATGCTTCATCTCTTCATATGAAATTGGCTCAGAAAAAACTAATGAATGCCCATTAGAAAGGTTTACCTGCTTGCAGAGCTGTGGTGGTGTAGCAGTGGTGGGTTTCAAAAAAATTTCAAACCTACTCTGTGGGTGTGGCCTCCTTTGTGGGAGTGGCTTGCCAGCCATGTGACCTGGTGGGAGTGGCTTGCCGGCCATGTGTTTTCTCTCTCTCTCTCTCTCTCTTTCTTTCTTTCCTTCCTTTTGTCTCTCTGTCCCTTTTTTCTTTTTTTCTTTCATCTCTCACTTTTTCTTTCTTTTTTCTTTTTATATTTATTTATTTCTTCCTTTCTTTCTCTTTCTCTCTCTCTCTCTCTGTGAGTCTGTCTGTCTGTCTGTCTGTCTGTCTGTCTGTCTGTCTCTCTCTCTCTCTCTCTCTCTCTCTCTCTCTCTGTGTGTGTGTGTGTGTGTGTGTGTGTGTGTGTGTGTGTGTCAGTGGTTGGTTTCAAAAAAATTTGGAACCTCTTCAGTAGGTGTGTCCTGCTTTCCGGGTCCACTGGTGGAACCTCTTCTAACCGGTTCAGTAGATTTGACGAAGTGGTTCTACCGAACTGGTGCGAACTGGTAGGAACCCACCTCTATGGTGCAGTGGTTAGAATGCGGCATTGCAAGCTAACTCACTGCTCACTGCCAGGAGTTTAATCCTTACCAGCTCAAAGTGGACTCAGCCTTCCATCTTCTGAGGTCAGTAAAATGAGGGCCCAGGTTGCTGGGGGCAACATGCTGACTCTGTAAACCGCTTACAGTGGACTGTAAAACACTGTAAAGCGGTATAAAAGTCTAAGTGCTATTGTTAGTGCTATTGCGCGCTCGTATGCTGGATCAGATGAGTACTAGCCAAGCAATATTTTAATTCCAAAGCTACAATCCATTTATTTCTCCTGTTTTTTTTTCTTTGTATATGGCCACATTATGATTTGATTCACATCACACCGACAGCAAAACTCTTGCTTACTTCCAACTGCATTTCTCTT
Source organism: Thamnophis sirtalis (assembly GCF_051295495.1). Classification (NCBI taxonomy): domain Eukaryota; kingdom Metazoa; phylum Chordata; class Lepidosauria; order Squamata; family Natricidae; genus Thamnophis; species Thamnophis sirtalis. The sequence continues at coordinate 38,367,798 of NW_028261394.1, read as the reverse complement.
TCTCTTCTTTTTCTCTCCCTCTCTTTTTTCTTATTTGTTAGACTTTCCTCATTAAAAGAACATTTAGGCTGGTGTGACAGATACTTTTCAAGCAAACACCAAGCAGTTTATGTCAACAAGGCAAATCAGCAACTGATGAGAGAGCAATGCAAGAAAGTCACAGGATATTTTTTTGGCTCTGGAGAAAATTTATAATTTAGCAAGAGACCCCTCCCTTCCTCCCTCCCTCCCTCGCTCTCTCTCTCTCTCTCTCTCATTCTCTCTCTCTCCCTCCCCCTCTCTCTCTCCTCCCTCCCTGCCCCTCCTAAGTACTTGGGAGTGCAGTGATGTCACAAAACTGGCAGTTTGTATGAAAAACACCCAATTTTGCACAGCCTGCTGCTTGGATAGGGCCCAGATTATGCCAGAACAAATGACCCCAGCACACAATAGCAGAGTTGGAAGGACCCTGGAGGTCTTCTAGTCCAATCCCCTGCTCAAGCAAGAAACCCTAAACCATTTTAGACAAATGTTTGTCCAATCTCTTCTTGAAAACTTCCAGTGTTGGCGCATTCACAACTTATGGAGGCAAGTTTGTTCCACTGATTAATTGTTCTAACTGTCAGGAAATTTCTCCTTCGTTCTAGGTTGGTTCTCTCCTTGATTAATTTCCATCCGTTGCTTTCGGTTCTACTTTCAGGTGCCTTGGAGAATAACTTGACTCCCTCTTCTTTGTGGCAGCCCCTGAGATATTGGAACACTGCTATCATGTCTCCCCTAGTCTTTCTTTTCATTAAACTAGAGATACACAATTCTTGCAACTGTTCTTCTTATGTTTTAGCCTCCAGTCCCCTAATCATCTTTGTTGGTCTTCTCTGCACTCTTTCTAGAGTCTCAACATCTTTTTTACATTGTGGCAACCAAAACTGGATGCAAATATGAAACAACAGATCACAGATGTCTGTTCCACAACCTCAAGGTGTAGGTCATATGAGTATCCAAGATTAGCATAAGATGCAATGACCCAAAAGTGCTTTTCAACATTCAGTTTGATTTTCTTGGATAGTTTCCTTGGAAATTTTTCTCATCCAAGAAGCTTCTTCAGTTCAAGAGGGAAAAAACAACAAAGTAGCTCATGAGAATATTAAGCCCCTTTTTTGCTATATCAGTATCTGCTCCTTCAGCAAAAGTATCATAAACTGGTGTGATATTCCTTCCACTTTCAAAGCCACAATATCACTGTTTTATGCCATGTCCTATTTTATCATTGTCACTCACTGGTACGTTTGCATAATATTATAAACTGCTTTTTTATTCTTTTCTCCCACCCTATGATGAAGAGTGATCATCTCTATATTGTGGCAGACAGTAACATCATGCTAAATCTTCTATGCAGCAGAAATCCAAGGCCATGAAAGTGAATGATTCTAACTCAGTTTCCCCAATGGGACAGCCTTCACATAGGCTAGGAATTCTGGGAGATGTAGTCCTGACAGTTTTAATGGTTGCTGTAGCCCAGGGGTGTCAAACTCATGGCCCACGGGTCAGATGTGTCACATGCTGGCCATGCCCACCCCCATTTTAGCGAAGGGGGGGGAGTTGTGATACATCACATGATGACAATATGTCAACCCCGAGTTTGACAAACAAATTGTGTTTGCGTAACCAACTGATCCCCTATTAGGTTGTTTGGTTATGATCATCTGAGAATTGGCTCTTAGGCTTTGCTGTCATCCCATCCAGAAGTAAAATGGGAAAACATTTTAGAGCAATAACTACCAGCATGCCTCAAGGTTGAGCAAGAGTCAGTGTAAGTCAACCCTACTATCCCGGCCTCATTTGTTTAGTCATCAGGATGATTTTTCTAAACAGAACGGAACAGAACAGAACAGAACAGAACAGAACAGAACAGAACAGAATAGAATAGAATAGAATAGAATAGAATAGAATAGAATAGAATAGAATAGAATAGAATAGAATAATTAAGGAGCCATGGTGGTGCAGTGGTTAGAATGCAGTACTGCAGGATACTTCTGCTGAATTCTGGCTGCCTGCAATGTGGCAATTCAAATCTCACCAGGCTCAAGGTTGACTCGGCCTTCCATCCTTCCGAGGTCAGTAAAATGTGAACTCAGATTGGTGGGGGCAAGAGGCTGACTCTGTAAACCACTTAGAGAGGGCTATAAAGCACTGTGAAGTGGTATATAAGTCTAAGTCCTATTGTTATTCCTTCCTTCCTCCCTTCCCTTCCCCTCCCTCCCTTCCAGTGGTTAGAATGAAGTATTGCAGGCTAATTCTGCCCACTGCTAGGAATTCGAACGTGATCAACTGGCTCAAGGTTGACTCAACCTTCCATCCTTCCAAGGTGGTTAAAATGGGGCCCCAAATTGTTGGGGGTAAGATGCTGACTATAAACAAAGAGGGCTATAAAGCACTGTGAAGCGGTATATAAGTCTAAGTGCTGTTGCTACTGCTATTGTTCGATTCGATGATCACGAACCACATCAACCTGCTTCAAACCCCCCAATCGCTTTAAGCCCACCAAAGCAATCATACTTTCCTGCAGCTTTGTTTCCATAATGAGCTAGAAACATTTGCAAAGCCCAATCCTTTTGTCAAAGCAGCACTGCGTGGTCATGGCACATACACAAAAAGAAAGGAGTTTGCATCACAGCAGCAAGAGATTACTTTTGTCATTTGCCCCCGCCCCCCCCACTTGATCCCACCCTGTGGTAGAATGTAGTCTGGAGTTCCAAGTAGGAGGAACTGCTTCCCAAAGAGCAGCAGTGTTTGGAAAGTTCGAGGGGCAGGAAGAGGATTAGGACCGTCCCTACCCAGCACTTCACAGAGCATATCTATAATTATGTAGATTTAGTCTGGCAAGATTCTATTTTTAAGTGAACAACAATAAAGAAACTACTCAGAAGAAACTCCATGTGTCATTCCTGATTCTTGGGACCTGGCATTCTCCCCTTCCAAACATTTTTGTTGCTGTTGTTGAACTGAGTGAGAATTCTAGGATAATTCAACTTACTTACAACAGAGCAGGGCATTGCAAGCTGGGAAAATACGTACTTTGAGCCTATTATTCCTGAAATGTGGCAGCATCCCTGGTAACACTGTTATAAATTTATTTAAACTATGTTTTTCCTCTAGAGCATTCAACATGCCCTAAACTCAGCAACATGACAGCTTTCTAGTCCACTTGAAGTCTCCCACCCAGACGTATATTTTTGACTTATATTAATTCTCCATCACTTTTTCCCTTCTCCGTTGACTTCTCTTCTTGTCATTTCATACTCCGCTGCTTTTCCCGTAACAAAATCATGTGCCACAGATTATGCTCCCAGACTTAATTTTGTTTCGTCTGTGTTTTAACAGTAATCATGAAAGAACATCAACGCATTGCTTGTCTACCACGTCTGTGTTGCATACAGAAATGTTCTCAACACGGATCATATCCTTCCCATCTGCTTCTGAGACCTTCAGTGATGACTTTCTTGAAAATGCGGCACAAATGCACGTAAACTAGGCAGTCCCGTAACTGGTGAGCAGAGGTGGGTTCCTACCAGTTCGCACCTATTCGGTAGAACCGGTTCGTCAAATCTACCGAACCGGTTAGAAGAGGTTCCACCAGTGGACCCGGAAAGCAGGCCACACCTACAGAAGAGGTTCCAAAATTTTTTGAAACCCACCACTGGTCCTTGGATATGATTATTCTACACTATCATGCTCATATTTATAAAACTCAGTGCCTCTGTGAAAGGTAAGGATGACCACTGCGTTTGTGGTGCAATCAGAACATTGCGTGTGTTAAAGTTGTTTTAACGCAAACCAAAGATGCCTTTGAAAAAACAAGTTTACATCCTATTCTTATGCATGCCAGTGCTGTGTGTGAGGTAATTTAAGGTGGTTCTGACAAGTGTCGTCGGCATCTTCATATCCGGTCACATGGGCGGCAAGCCACTCCCATCCGGTCACATGGGTGGCAAGCCACTCCCATCCGGTCACATGGGTGGCAAGCCACTCCCACAAAGGAGGCCACACCTACAGAGTAGGTTCGAACAATTTTTGAAACCCACCACTGGTGCACAGTGTGTGGTGCCTGCACGAGCCCTGACAATCAGCTGGTTGTAGCCGGGGCAGTGGATTGCACATGCCCATGGAGCACGAGTCAGGCACATGTGTGAAAGGTATGCATGTGTGCGCAATCAGCAAACCGGTAGTGAAGGCAAGTGCAACGCACCACTGGATGTGATCAATGAGAGGGATGATACACAGAAGAAACAATAAACCGTATACGATCTGTGGTTCATCAACCTAGTATTAGCAACAACAGCCCACTGAAGGAGATGTTTGAAGTCTGCAAACTCCTGCCTGTAAAGCAGCTTGACTGCAAGCATCGAAGGCTGTTGGTTTGTAGTACTATGCTGGATTCAAGCAGCCCTCTTAGATAGCATCTCCCAATCACAGCTGGAATCTAATTACATGTTGTGTTCATTACATTCATCTCCTTCTGACATTTGGTTATGTCACCCGGCTCAGTCATCCATTCCACTAAGTGGAAGGAGCAAGGGCAGAGGGGCCTCGACTTGCAAATCCATGCACACCAAGAAGTTGTAATTAAATTAAGGGCATTTTTGAGCTGTAAAGAAGCACCTTTGTGGCAATTTGAAAATATATGTACCCTCCAGAAAAGCCGCAAAAAGGACGCGGTGGCTCGGTGGCTATAGACGCTGAGCTTGTTGATCAGAATGCTTGGCAGTTCGGCGGTTAGAATCCCTAGCGCTACGTAATGGAGTGAGCTCCCGTTACTTGTCCCAGCTCCTGCCAACCTAGCAGTTTGAAAGCACGTAAAAATGCAAATAGAAAAATAGGGACCACCTTTGGTGGGAAGGTTATAGTGTTCCGTGCGCCTTCAGTGTTTAGTCATGCCGGCCACATGACCATGGAGACATCTTTGGCCAGCACTGGCTCTTCGGCTTTGAAACGGAGATGAGCACCACCCCCTAGAGTCGGGAACGACTAACACATATGTACGAAGGGAACCTTTACCTTTTAAGAAAAGCCAAAGCCACCAGCTCTTCTGCAATCTCCAACAACGTTTAACTGAATGGTTCAAAATGCGAAAGACTTGGTGCTCCGCTTAGCACTGATAGATATGAGATGGCCAGGATCATAACGCCATGAGTCCTTGTCTCAGTAGCAATAGAATGAAAATATTGAGTATTTTGCAATGTAATGAAAATCGAGACAACATCATATCAAAGGCCTCCTTTCTATCTTCTTCCTTCATCACCATTCACTACGCTGCCTAAGATTCATGGGAATTGATGTTCAATATCATCTTTGAAAGCACAGGTTCTTCATCTTTCATTCTTCATTCATCCTTCATTCATCCTTCATTCATCCTTCATTCATCCTTCATTCATCCTTCATTCTTCAGAGCCGAGGTGGCGCAGTGGTTAAATGCAGCACTGAGGCTACTTCAGCTGACTGCAGTTCTGCAGTTCGGCTGTTCAAATCTCACCGGCTCAGGATTGACTCAGCCTTCCATCCTTCCGAGATGGGTAAAATGAGGACCCGGATTGTTGTTGCGGGCAATATGCTGACTCTGTAGTGTAAACCGCTTAGAGAGGGCTGAAAGCCCTATGAAGCGGTATATAAGTCTAACTGCTATTGCTATTGCTATCCTGACTTTATAGAGATGAGACCCAGAACAATTTCCAGAATTTCAAAGTATGAGGTTGGGTTCTTTTTTAAAAAAAAATAATGCTCTGGGGTTGTTGGTTTGCAAAGGCAGGCATGATTTCTTCATGTTTCCTGAAGATGAGGACCAATCCCTGGAGAGATTAATATTATATTTTAGATGAGGAAACTTATTGTGGTCCCTGAGTCCTTAGCCCGCCAAACCGATGTCCTGCCGTAATGTTCGATTTTCCTTTCCAGCGTCCTCACCCATCTAATCCTAATCCCACTTGCACTGAAGATATAGACACTGAGAAAGCAGAGAAACAGAATTCCATTCAGAGCAGGCAAACCTGAAATTCAGAGCCTAAATAGCAGCAGCAGCAACAGAAATCAGTCAGTTAATGAGCTAGAATTGAGGGATCTCCTTCGTCTCCAAATTCTGTAAGTAAATATTTTCAGCTCCTGTGTAAAAAATCCCTAACACCGTTTAAATTTCACAAAGGACAGAAACGATGCCGGCTCTTAGTTGAAATTCTTACCCTCGAGAGATTTCTAAAGAAAAAGAACAGAACCTTTTTGTAAAAAAAAAAAAGGGGGGGAGCCCAATAAATGCAGGATATCGCATTATTATAAGAGATGGATAAAAAGATTAGGGAAAGCTAAACCTTCAGTGGAAGCAAATCTCTTCTTTTAAACTCTGCCTCCGTCCATGCTCCGTCAAAAAAGAAAGCTATTACAATAAAGAGAGAGGGGGGGGGGGAAATCAAAGCCCTGGAGAAGCAATCTTTTCATAACTTCATTTTTTTTTTACAGGCAAGTATAATTATAGTTTTGCATAACCATCTAATGAAAGGAAGTCCTCTCTTGCCGTGTTAATAAAGGACCTTGCCTAGCATGTTAACAAAGCAAAGGCATTCTACGTAGGTAATGTCACTCTGTAATTAGCAGGCTCGTAAGATGACTTAAGATTACAGTTTATCTGAATCTAATAACTACGTATCAGCAGCTTCATCGCTCTGTCTTTTTCAATATATCTTTCCCCTTGAATGGTTTGAGTATCTATCCCCTCACAGAAAGGGGGGGGCTCGTACCAGCATGTGAAAATCATAGGGGTAATAAAAAAAATGTTCACAAAAGGAATGTGTAGGGAATGCACTCTCTCTCTCTCTCTTTCTCTTTCTTTCTCTCTCTCTCTCTCTTTCTCTCTCTTTCCCTCCCTTCCTCTCTCTCCCTCCCTTCCTCTCTCTCTTTCTCTCCCTCCTTCCCTCCCTCCTTCCCTCCCACCCTCCCTCTCTGTTTAAACTAAAAAAAAGGACACCCCCCTTATAGAAAGAACTTCTGGTGATTGTTTCTGCTCCAGCTATGTAATGAGATTGCTAAAATTACTCAAGCCAGGACAATGCTTTTCTTAATTATTTTGAGTAGTGTCCTGCTATCAGGTGCAGAGAACTTCAAGGTGGATCATAAACCTATTTTAAAAGTGTGTGGCAATATCATCATAAAAGAAGAAAAGCAGATGGATCTTGAAGGCCCATTGTCCTCCGAGGAAGAGACAAACCGAGCTGGGCCCTGTCTCCATCTCTGTTGTCTCCAATAGCTGCCCTGTTCAACAAGTGTCTCCCCTCTGAAAGTGATGGTAGCATCTGAGTCCCGTTCAACCACACGACCAGGGAAATTGTCTTCAGACAATGTTGACTCCCTTGGCCAAGCGATGGAGAAGAGCACCGCTCCCTAGAGTCAGTCACGATTGAACAGGGCAAACCTTTAAACCTTTTTTGGACCAAAATAAGCTTTGATTTGATTACTCCTTGAACCCTTCTGCTAGGGGAGTATTGGCAAAACTCTGTGACATCCTTAACCCCTTCTCTCATTGATTTGGCAGTTAGCCATAGGGATGGCTTGGCTATTGCTGTCCAACTATTCGATGCTTCCAGATTTTGGCAGTCAGCTTGCAACAGAAAGCTTTTTTTTTCTTAATCTATGGGTACGATATACCTCTCTTTCCCCCCCCCCTACAATCTATTTCCAGGGTCTGTTTCTGCAAAGACAAAGAAACAGAGCAGCCACTGCCCTAATTCCCCTCTTTCTATTAAAAAAATGATATAGATAAAAGAGTTTATAGAAAGAAAGAGGAAAGGCCACAACAAAACGGATGCCAGCAAAAAAAAAATGCAATCCATCCCCTCTGTTCCAAGCGTGCAAATAATGAAAACAATGACTCAGATTTACAATCTATAAACGGAGTAAATTTGGGGTGGCCATTTCAGCTCAGCTTTATGCTGTACCGTTGCGTTATTAAATATTTAAGGTAACTTAATATTTAATTTGATAAATATAAATGGACAGATAACTATAGGTATAATTAATTTATGCATGACCCCTGTCCATCCTGTACCGCCTATGCGGGAGGGAAAATATAATAAAATCACCAGAGGAAAGCCAAGACACCGACAGAGATGAAAGGCCACAGAAACAGTAGACCATACACTACTTCATTGTCCGTTCTTTTTTTTAGCAATAGCAGTAGACTTATATACCGCTTCATAGGCCTTTCAGGCCTCTCTAAGCGGTTTACAGAGAGTCAGCATATTGCCCCCAACAATCTGGGTCCTCATTTTACCCACCTCGGAAGGATGGAAGGCTGAGTCAACCCTGAGCCGGTGAGATTTGAACCGCTGACCTGCTGATCTAGCAGTAGCCTGCAGTGCTGCATTTAACCACTGCGCCACCTTGGCTCTTATTATACACAAAGCTTCAAAATGATTTAAGGCAACATCTGTACCCCTCCACGGGTAACCCTCAACCTACAACAGTGGATTTCCTGACCATTCAAAGTTACAATGGCACAGGAAAAATGTGACTTATGACCATATTTCACACTTGCAACCATTGCCATCAGAAGAAGCATCCAAGTCCATACAATTTTGGAAATCACTCTCCCAAAAGGCACAAAAGGACTTTGTTGTGGCCCGCCAGCAAAGCCAAGGTGGCGCAGTGGTTAGGGTGCAGTACTGCAGACCACTTCAGCTGACTGTTATCTGCAGTTCAGCGGTTCTAATCCCTAATAGATGGGACCTACAACATACTCTGCCTTCCCACCCTGGTGGGCTGAGTAGAAGTAATGGGGGAAAGAAAATCCTACAAATAGTTTGGTTCCTCAAACCATGCAGTTGTGAGTAATTTTGTTAGAAAAATGGCCTTCCGGGAAATCTTCCATCCACTGTACAAGATTTTATTATTTCATGTGGTAAGATACTAGAGAATGTAACGACAGTTCCATTATGGCAGCTTACTGAGCTCTATTAAATCTTGATTCAGCCAGGTGGGGAAAAAAAACTGTTCGTTCTATAATTTAGACAGGAATTTAAGGCAAGGCGGTGTTGATTCTGCCAAATCAACTTTCAATATCCCCTGCTGGAAAGGGACTTAAGGCAAGTATGTTCTGACCTTGGCCCCCCAAACCAGGAAGCAACTCCTTGTCCTGATAAAAAAAAAACCTTCTTATTAATTTGCTGTGAATTCTGCTCATTCATATCTAGCAAAGTCTTTCAAGGGAGGATTTACAGTCACAGACCTTATCTGGCATAGAGAGCTGCCAGGCTGATATCTGCAAAACTGAGTCATGAACCAATGAAGCGAACTAATTGTCTCTTGCAAACTCCACTCCCCTTTCGCTCCTCTTTTATTTCCTCTGGGAGGGGCCATTCATTGCCCACCTGTGGCCTTACTCCCAAGTCGACCCCTGTTCTTTAGCTGTTCCCTTCACCTGGCAGTGTGAAGCGCACACTGGGAACAGGCTCCATAACTGTCAGATGACTCTGCCCCTATCTCTGCTTCCGACACAGAGCTCTCATCAGAGCTTTCCCCAGACTCCAGGACTGGCCCATGTTCCTCCCCCAACCTCCTTACTGTCTGAATCTGCTGCCGGCTTCGCTGGCGGGCCACAACAAAGTCCTTTTGTCCCTTTTGGGAGAGTGATTTCCAAAATTGTATGGACTTGGATGCTTCTTCTGATGGCATCAATCAGCATGCCTGTTTCTAGCAAAGATCTTTTATCTTCTTACATGCATTTTACATGCTGCACAGGATAAGATTCTTATTTTAAAAATCTGTAAGGTGGGAATATCTAAACTATCTCAGCATAGATGAGGACCTCAATTTGGGTTGACATCTTATACTGGGACACTAAAAATAACCAAAGAATAAATTGCACTCTGTGTCTGTTGCATCATACAAAGTTTAAAGTTGGGTTGCAAATAAATCCAAATAAATTTTAGCATCTATTCCCATTTTTTTGTTTCTCCTTCTACATCAAAGCTATTTTTCCGAGATATTTGAAAAGCTTTTTCTCTCCTTTCCTCGTTCCGTGATCCAGATCTGATAGCCACGGGAGATTTGAGGAAGGTGGGTGAAAACCTTTGCAATAAAGAAATAAATAAAACTGCCACCAGTTGTATTCCGGTCGATGCAATGTTGATTCATCTGTCCTTGCAACTAAATATCCATCTCTATTGCTTCTTGCTCTATCAGGTTCAAGAAAGTCATGTGAAGAGGTGGAGAGAATGACAGATAGGAGCAGAACTTGGGCTTGTCTGTTTTCGTTTTTCATACAACATGCACATTTTAAGGCTGAAATGTAATGTCAGCCTTGTTAGAGGAATCAGAAGTGGGCAAAAAAAGTTTTATTTCAACAGCTTTCCAAAGGCATTCAAAAGGCAGAAGAGCCAGAATAGGGTAGGATAGAATTGGATGGATGGATGGATGGATGGATGGATGGATGGATGGATGGATGGAGACTGGACTGGACTGGACTGGAATGGAATGGAATGGAATAGAATAGAATAGAATAGAATAGAATAGAATAGAATAGAATAGAATAGAATAGAATAGAATAGAATAGAATAGAATAGAATAGAATAGAATAGAATAGAATAGAATAGAATAGAATAGAATAGGATTAACTCTGGATGGCATACAAAAAACAATACACATATAAAAACAGACATTTAATAATATAAAAATCAACATTACAAATGGAGATGAATTAAAACTAATACATATAGATACAAACCCCAAGCAAAGAGGAAGAGGGAATGGAGCCATCCAAATAGGTTTCTGGTTCTGTGGGACCCTCAGGTGGCATAACCAAATCTTGAGGGACTTCCAGAACATCAAGAGTTATTGACTGAGATGGGCAGCTATAGAAAATGGATGGATGGATGGATGGATGGATGGATGAATGGATGAAATAAAGGAAGGAGTCTGGGTGGGGAGGAGAATGTTCCATAAAGCGGATACCATGGAAATGAAGAACCACTAGAGCCAAGGTGGTGCAGTGGTGAGAGTGCAGTACTGCAGGCTACGTCTGCTGCCTGCCGGCTGCCTGCGATTTGGCAGTTCAAATCTCACCAACTCAAGGTTGACTCAGCCTTCCATCCTTCCGAGGCGGGGGGGTGTCAAATGAGGACCCAGATGAAGGACTACAAAGGACAAATGAGGACTATGAAGTGGTATATAAGTCTAAGTGCTATTGGTATCTGTGACCCACCAACTGTAGGTTCCCAGCAAATGGCATCTGAAATAGCATGCCTCCTCTGCCAGATATACATAATGGGCCAGACAATAATCCAAAATCTGGTTTGCCCTTGTTCCACTTCATCCTGAGTTGTTTTTTTAAAAGCACTTCCATCTCCAAAATACATATATTTTCCTAAGTCCATTTCTCCTATTATCCTATTTATTTGTACATAATTTTGCCCCACAAGTACAGTAAGCAATTCTGCCCAAGAGAGATCAGTTTGAGACAATATTTTTTTGGTCATGCCCTTTTCTTTTCAGAGCATGTGCATACATGTTTAAGCCAGACAACAGACTTGCACTGAGTTGCAAGTTGCAAGAGAGGTTTCAGGAGGCTGCAACTACCTGGTGATTCCTATATGAGTGCAGAATAGCAATAGCACTCAGACTTATATACCCTTTCATAGTGCTTTTACAGCCATATGTAAGCAGTTTACAGAGTCAGCCTATTGCCCCCAACAATCTGGGTCCTCATTTTACCAACCTTGGGAGGATGGAAGGCTGAGTCAACCTTGAATTGCTCAGAATCAAACATCTGGCAGTGGGCAGAGTTAGCCTGCAATAGCTCCAGAGCATGTGCATACATGCACAGAGCATGTGCATACATGTTTAAGCCAGACAACCGACTTGCACTGAGTTGCAAGCTGCAAGAGAGGTTTCAGGAGGCTGCAACTACCTGGTGATTCCTATATGAGTGCAGAATAGCAATAGCACTTAGACTTATATACCGCTTCATAGTGCTTTTACAGCCCTCTCTAAGCGGTATACAGAGTCACCTTCTTGCCCTCAACAATCTGGCTCCTCATTTTACCCACTTTGGAAGGATGGAAGGCTGAGTCAACCTTGAGTCGGTGAGATTTGAGCTGCCGAACTGCAGCTAGCAGTCAGTTGAAGCAGCCTGCAGTGCTGCACTCTAACCACTGTGCCCTCAGAAGCAGAGCATTCTGCAACTATGTGCGAAGAGGAGCCGCCTCCAACTAGGGGTATCTGAGCTGTCTGTAGCACAAAACGATCGCATCTTTAAACAAGACTGAATTATGGGAAAAAAAGGATATTTCACCCTTTTTCAACCCCAAATTTTAGGAAATGCCTCTGCTCTGAATGAGTAACTCTAAGGCGGATTAAGACATTGTCAAGTAGCTGCTAACCTACTTGCAAACATCATTGGTCCCTTGAGTTTTGCCGGTCTCACACCTTCCTTAACGGATAACTGAATAGGTAAATGGGTTATATCGGGCCAGGAAATCAATGTGTATACCGTGTTCCCAGCAAGAGATGAGCTTGTCGAAGGCATTTTATTATAGCTCTAGGAGCCGTATTGATCTGACCGTTAACTACTCAAGAGGTGGCTAGCAATCCAATGAAGACGGGTCCTTCTGTCCATCCAAATGCATTCAGCCCTCAATAGCCCTACCGGACTAAGCGTTTGCAGATAGAATTAATTTAATGTTTGCTTAATCAAAACTGACTAAGCTGGAACTTAAATGCTATTAATTACAAAACAAATTGCATTCACGTGGTTAGTGTGATGTTGGGCCAGGAGAATTACATCGCTATCCAATTTGATTTTTAGGGGTTTATGGAAATGTACAATTCTGGCTTTAGACTCTTTCTTCCTCCACACACACCTCATCCACATCACAAGTACAAATCTCCTTAGTTCAAATTGCAATTTATTTTATTGGTGTTGTTAGTTGTGAAGACCTATCAGACTCATTGTGACCCCATGGACAATGTTCCTCCAGATCTTCCTGTCCTCTACCATCCTCTGGAGTCCATTTAAGCTCACACTGACTGCTTCGGTGACTCCATCCAGCCACCTCATTCTCTGTCGTCCCCCTCTTTTTTTGCCCTCCATCTTTCCCAGCATGAGGCTCTTCTCCAGTGAGTCCTTCCTTCTCATTAGTTGGCCAAAGTATTTGAGTTTCATCTTCAGGCTCTGGCCTTCTAAAGAGCAGTCAGGGTTGATCTCCTCTAGGACTGATCGCTTTGATCTCCTTGCAGTCCAAGGGACTCACAGAAGTCTTTCCAGCACCAGAGTTCAACGGCCTCCATTCTTTGGCACTCAGTCTTTGGTATAATCCACTTTCACAGCCATCCATTGCAACTGGGAAAACCATAGCCTTGACTATGCACACTTTTGTTGGCAGGGTGATGTATTTGCTTTTTCGTATGCTGCCTAGATTTGCCATTTATTTTATTTTATTACCCTAGTTTAAAAGTGATTTGACAAGTCAACTTTTTGGGGATGTAATAGTTTTGCCCACTAGGACATAAAGGAAATCTGCCACAAGCCTCTAGAGCATCAGAACTGTAAAATATCCCAGCAGCCTCAAACAGGGTCTAACAATCAAAAAATTTAGCCAAAAGAGTATTTGTTTCCCAGGGATTAATCTGAAAAGCCACCTAGTTTGGTATAATAAATTGATAGATGGGGACAAATATTAACTTTGGAACATTTGGAAAAAGATTTTCAGAACTTTTGCACAGATAGAAGCTACTTTTTCCCGATCAATGTGAACAACTAAATCAAATGTAATTCCTAATCTCTTCTTCAATGTAGTATCGTTTACCTAATTCTCAATACTCCACTCATTATGCGAAAAATAAATCAATAAAACAGAAAAAGGGAATCATCCAATTGTGGACTTGGAAGGGATTTTCAACCTAAAGGACAGAATGGTGAAACCAAAAAGGAAATTAAGAGGGCGGTGGGGGGAAAGCATCTATATTTTAATGCAGTTATATTCTTCACCTAGAGATCAATTTCACACAATGAGTTCTATCCTTTGGAGGGATTGAGATGCTCCCACTGCGTCCATCGTCTCCAGATCTCAGATGGAAAAGCCATGTTCTCCAGAATGCAACTTAGAGGTGATATTTGCCATTGTTTTATTTATTTATTTTTAAAAGAGGAAGATACTAAACTGTGTACTGTACATCTTCAAAACAAGCCTAATGTGGTTGTAGAAATGAAAAAAACAGCATACACAAAGAAATCTGGAAAAAACAAAATCACAAAGCTGACTACACTGATTATCATCATTGAGGACTCATGATGTCAGGTGATGAAACATCTGTAAGCAAAGAACCAAGCTCAGACAGCACCAAGGACCATTCCACTCCACCATCTCCATCTCCATCTGTCCTTCTCCTCTTTCTCCTTCTCCTTCTCTCTCTTTCTCTCACTCTTTCCCTCTCTCCTTCTCCTCCTCTTTCTCTTTCTCCTCCCTCTCTCTCTTTCTCCCTCTCCCTCTCTCTTTCTACTTCTCCTTCTCTCTTTCCCTTTCCCTTTCTCTCTCCCTCTTCCTCTCTCCTTCTCCTTCTCCTTCTCTTTCTCCATCTCCCTCTCTCTTTCTCCTTCTCCTTCTCTCTTTCCCTTACCCTTTCTCTCTCCCTCTTCCTCTCCCTCTCTCCTTCTCCTTCTCTTTCTCCATCTCCCTCTCTTTCTCCTTCTCCTTCTCTCTTTCCCTTATCCTTTCTCTCTCCCGCTTCCTCTCCCTCTCTCCTTCTCCTTCTCTTTCTCCATCTCCCTCTCTTTCTCCTTCTCCTTCTCTCTTTCCCTTCTCCTTTCTCTCTCCCGCTTCCTCTCCCTCTCTCCTTCTCCTTCTCTTTCTCCCTCTCCCCCTCTCTTTCTCCTTCTCCTTCTCTCTTTCCCTTTCCCTTTCTCTCTCCCTCTTCCTCTCCCTCTCTCCTTCTCCTTCTCTTTCTCCATCTCCCTCTCTCTTTCTCCTTCTCTCTTTCCCTTTCCCTTTCTCTCTCCCTCTTCCTCTCCCTCTCTCCTTCTCCTTCTCTTTCTCCATCTCCCTCTCTCTTTCTCCTTCTCCTTCTCTCTCTTTCCCTCTCCCTCTCCCTCTCCTTCTCCCTCTCCCTCCCTCCCCCTTCTCTCTCCAGAGCAACTAAACAGAATGGCTCAATCATGTGTTATCCTCCTAGTCCGTTCAGTTTACAGAGGGTATCCCAGAGATTATTGGGGGTGGGATGTTCTTTATGACAAAAACAAGTCCCTGAATGATTTAAGTTCAAACTAGAGCCTGAAAAAAAGGGAGGAGACAGACTGTATGTCAGAGAACAGGATTGGGGTCGGGAATCAAGCCTGTTGATTTAAGCAAGCAGCGCGATTGCAAATCACAAAGTGTGTGTTAAACAACAGTAGCCAACTGCGCTGATTAATGGCACACAAAGCGTGTATACCCAAACAATGATTTCATTTCACACCAAAAGAACAACGCCTGGTCTTTCTTTTACACCCTAATTTACAATTTCAATTATAAATATAAAAAGTTATGTTTCCGATAACTGCTTTTATTAGGCTGGTACATGCACTAGTGTCTCCTAGACATACAGTGTGCCATAAAAATGTGAAGTACAAGCGACAACCAAAGCCGGCTGTTCCCTTCCATTTCTGGTCTTGCTTTTTAAACTTAATGGCAGAATTATCACTCAACAGCATGTACAGAAGCATTATTAAAACGCCGTTGTGCAGGAAGGGAAACGTAACCTCCACGCCAAACAGGCATCTGGCCTGGCACTTTTAACTTATCTCCTTAGGTCATGAATATGCATATCGAGAAAAGGTATATGATTCAGAGTTCTTTTGGCTTCATATATTCTGTTCAGAATCCAAAAATTGCAAGCATTTAAGCTGTCCACGGACATCGAGTGCCCAAACTGCAACACTCCGGCATGTGTGTGCATGTCTGTGCATGCCCCAAACCTGAAGACCAGCTGGCCAGTGTGTGTATGCCTGTTTTTTTGGCCGTTTTGGGCTGTTTTTTAGACTGTTTTCAGGCCATTTTTGGCCCAGAAAACGGTCTGAAAATGGGCAAAAAAAAGCCTGAAAATGAAGGAAAAATGGCCTGAAAACAGCCTGAAAAATGATCCCAAAACAGCCTGAAAAATGCCCCCAAATGGCCTGGAAGACAGCACAAAAAACAGCCTGTTTGGGGGGCATTTTTGGCTGTTTTTCGGGCCATTTTCAGGCCATTTTCCAGTGCTCTGACACCTGCAAAGACCAGCTGGAAACCAGAAGAGCAGCTGGCGACAGCACACATGCCCACAGAGAGGGCTCCACATGCCACCTCTGGCACACGTGTTCGCCATCACGGCCCTAGGTGATCAAGAATCTAGACTGTCTCCATTTCAGACTTTGATTCTGTTCAGAGCTGTGACCGAAGGTGTTCAGGAAAAAGCATTTATGTCAACACTGCGGCCAATCAGATTTATTGTCTTCCAGAAGGACCACAAATTTCTCTTCCCTAAATTTCATCCTGTTTGCTGCTGTTCACAAATCTTTTTCTTATCTTCTTTCTCTTCTAAAGTGTTGGTCATCAATAAAAATGTTCAACAGTGCCCAGGATAGAACCTTGGGGCTCCACTACATATTACTCTCCAATCTGATAGGGGACCACTTAGGAGTACCTTCTGCTGTTGTGTCAGAATATTCATGAACTGGAATAGGACATAGCAACAAATGAGCCATCGGGGACTGATTGGAGTAAGGCATGGCAACAAGGTCAGCCAATGAATATGCATAGCAACTAAATCAGCCAATGAGGACTGTTTAGACCGAAACAGTATTTGCTGGAGACAGCTAGGCGCCTGGGCATAGCTTAGGCTTAGCTTAACTGCCCTGTATAGGGGAGGTTCTCCTTGTGTGTCTGCTCTCTAAATTAAAAATGGAAACCTATTTCTCCTCTGTACCACGTTAGAAGAATCTGCTGTTGGTATTGTACATTTATTCCTGTGTTATTATTATAAATAAAAAAATTTATGAATCCTGCTGAATCAGTTATCTGTGTGTGCTTTCTGGATTTGATTTTTGCAACAAACTCTGACAAGTTGTTATTTAATTATTTTTTGGACAACCATGAGTCTATTCAACAGGAATACAACTGTCCCATATTTGACTATTTTATTAATTAGAATCATATGAGAAACTCTGACAAAGCTTGAAAGAACATTTGGAACTGTTCTAATACATATGTTAACAGTGGTGAGACTCTTATTTGTACAAAGGTGGAAGGATACACTAATTCCAACTATGGAAGAGGAGATGATAAAGGAGATGGGAATTGGCAGAGATGGCAAAAGTGACTGTTTTAATTAAAGAAAAGAAACCACTTCTGGATTTTGCATCCGAAACTGGAAAAAAAAAAGTCTAATTTCAGGTTTTGATGATTACAATGGTTTTGTTGCTCTTGTACAAATGGCTTGAAATATTTAGAAATGCAAAGCAAAAAGTTAAGGCTGCAATTCTTTTTGTATTTTACTGCGCTGAAAAAAGTTGGAAGTCACTATCTTTTTTCTTTCCTTTTTATCTCTTTCTCTCTTTTTAACTTCAACTTTTGTTTGTATTTGTGTTTTACATTGTAATAAGCCTTAATTGTTTTTTTTTAAAAGATCTTGCAAAAAACTTTTGTGAAAAAGGATGCAGCTCATCTTGGCTGGCCAAGAGATGTTAAAAAAATAAGATGATGTAAGACTTTATTCATGGTAGCTGCATGTAATGAGATCCTTTGCATTTGACTTTCTTAAAAAAAAACCAAAGTTTTTAAAAAAGAACTTAAAAAGCTATCGTCTTTTCTGACAGCCTTTGTAAAAAAAATGCATGTCATATCAATGGTAATAATAAAATACCATACATCTGTTGCTTTAAAGGATCAATTATTTCCTATTCTAGACTTGGAGACAAAGCAACCATTCTAAACTTTAATTGCTGCAAATGGATTCATATTTAATGTTTCCTTAAACCATTTTTAGTGTTATGTGAAATACTATGAGATTAGAACAGTTTTTGAGGTCCACTTTTTTCACTTGGTATGTTGTTAGCGTGGATAAACAAATACAATGCATGAAATCAAAATCAGAAATCATCAAACTGGTCATACAGACTGGAAATCTTGGAACTGCAATCCCAATCCATTTGGAAGGAACCAGACTGAGGAGGGCTCTTTTGATTTTGTTCCCAGTGTGCAATATCTCAATGACCATGTTCCTCACACTTATTTCACAAGCATATGGCTTTTGTCATCTACCCCTGTGGTCCCAATGAAGGAACAATCCAGATGTCTGAAAATTAAAAGGAGAGCAAGAAGGCATCTCACTCTTAAAATTTCAAATCCATAAATCACTGCCAGGCTAGGTGGGGGGGGGGTGTACTTCTATATCAGAGTCTTGTTACACCATCTCTTTGCAAATTGCCACCCTAAATTCCCTGATGCCTTAAAAAGTAGAAGATGCAACCAATTCTCTGGCATTAGAGATTGTTGCAAAGAAAAGATATTTCCCCTCCTGGGGAATTTTATTTCCAGTGGAAGCTAAAAATGGAACAAAATATGCATATCTCCGCTTAGAGCACATTACAGATATGGTTGTGGATCACCCATAAGAATAAGAATAGGGAGGAAGATGAGAAGAAGAGGAGGAAGAGGAGGAGGAGGAGGAGGAGGAGGAGGAGGAGGAGGAGGAGGAGGAGGAGGAGGAGGAGGAGGGGAGGGGAAGAGGAGGAAATAATATAAACTCTAAAGAAAAGCTTGCTAGCTAATGAAAGATTAGATAAATGTAGCTGCATTTCTAGGTAGCAAATTCCAGTGTATTCAAAAGTACCTGAAAGTTTGGTCAAAAAAGTCAAGATGAAGATCAAAGTTTCACCTGCTCTGATGCCCACTGCAGACACCTCTGAAGGTGCTGTATCAGGGATGGGTTCCTGCCAGTTCTAACCTCTTCTATAGAAGAGGTTCCACCAATCTACAGCGCCGTTTAGAACTGGTTCCAGATCCCACACACCCCCGCCCGTTTGCACATCATCAAGATGAAGAGCGAGAGGAGGAATTCTGGGAGTTGAAGTCCACAAGTCTTAAAGCTGTCAAGTTTGAACACCCCTGGGGTTTTTTCTCTAAAGGGTTTGGGGTGCAAGGGTCTTGTAACTTGACAGCTTTAAGACTGGCATGCTTCAATGCCAGAGTTCCTGAGCCAACATGACTGGAGGAGGAATTCTGGGAGTTGAAGTCCACAAGTCTCAAAGCTGTCAAGTTTGAACACCCCTGGGTTTTTTCTAAAGGGTTAGGGGTGCAAGGGTCTTGTAACTTGACAGATTTAAGACTTGCACACTTCAATGCCAGAGTTCCTGAGCCAACATGACTGGAGGAGGAATTCTGGGAGTTGAAGTCCACAAGTCTCAAAGCTGTCAAGTTTGAACACCCCTGGGTTTTTTTCTAAAGGGTTAGGGGTGCAAGGGTCTTATAACTTGACAGTTTTAAGACTTGCGTGCTTCAAATGCCAGAGTTTCTGAGCCAACATTTTGGTTGCTAAGCAAGAGTGTTGTTAAGTGAGTTTCACCACATTTTACAAGTTGGCCATGCCCACACAATCACATGGCTGACAAGCCACTCCTACCTGGTCACATGGCCAGCAAGCCACTCCCACAAAGCAGGCCACACCTACAGAAGAGGTTCTAAAAAAATTTGAAACCCCCCACTGTGCTGTATATACAGTTACCTAGAATCACATCTCCTTCTATTTATTAAAGTTGACATCTCAATAGACACAGGATTCAACAAGGTCTGTAGCAAGCCATGATACAAAAGCAATGACACGCGTGTCCCTGGGCCACTACGCAAATGAGTCAATTGTGTGATGACGTCTGATTCCAAGTATTTAAACTGCATCCATTGCATACAGTTGTCGTGTCATGTCTGCTGTCATTGGCTCCCACAGAAGTCCATGGCCAGATGTTATCCCACAACACCCTGTGTTAGTTCCTAAATTAACCCATTCATTCATAAACTATACATCTGGTCTAGCTCAGGGATGGTTAGCCTTTTCCGGACCAAGTGCCCAAATCGCGCGCCTGAACCTCCAAAATGCAATGCGTGCGTGACCCCTGCACCACCCCTTACATGTACCCCACCCCTATAAATGTCCGTGTGGCCCTCCTGCGTGCTCCCCCTGCATATGCATGTGTCTCCTCACACACCCTGCACCCCACACATATGCGCATGGCCCCCCTGCACATGCCCTGCCCCCACAGAGCAGAGACTCGAATACCAGCTGGAGGTGAGTGTGCATGCGCGGCAGAACAGAACTGGGGCGATAATGGCTCATGTGCCATCAGAGAAGGTGCTGCATGCCACCTCTGGCACACATGCCATTGGTTCACCATCACAGGTCCAGGTTCCCTAGTGGGAACATCAAAGTTGGTAGGTGGACTCAGCTCAGAGGTGGGTTCCTACCAGTTCGCACCTATTCGGTAGAACCGGTTCTGCCGAACTGGTTAGAAGAGGTTCCACCAGTGGACCCGGAAAGCAGGCCACAACTACAGAAGAGCTTCCAAAAATTTTTGAAACCCACCACTGGTCCTTGGATATGATTATTCTACACTATCATGCTCATATTTATAAAACTCAGTTCCTCTGTGAAAGGCAAGGATGACTACTGCGTTTGTGGTGCAATCAGAACATTGAGTGTGTTGAAGTTCTTTTAACGCAAACCAAAGATGCCTTTTAAAAAACAAGTTTACATCACATTCTTATGCATGCCAGCGCTGTGTGTGAGGTAATTTAAGGTGGTTCTGACAAGTGTCATCGGCATTTCCATATCCGGTCACATGGGCGGCAAGCCACTCCCATCCGGTCACATGGGCATCAAGCCACTCCCACAAAGGAGGCCACACCCACAGAGTAGGTTCGAACAATTTTTGAAACCCACCACTGACTCAGCTGCTAACATTCTTATTATTCTACCCCAGAATTAAAATCATTTATGTTTAGAATTAACTTAGAATTAAAAGGGCACCTGGTGCAGGCTGTTAAAAAGCATAGAAAAGAGCCTGTCAAAAGAAAAGGAGATCATCAACTGCTAATAAAAAAAATTTGCACTATCAATGTAGAAGTTTTAAGATTGTTGCTCAAGTTATAAAAGTGTTAGTGATACCCCAGTGTCCCTGGAGTAGGTCTTCCATTACCCGGATAAGCCACCAATAAAATTTTCTTCTCCATATTTTTCTTAATTTAAAGCATCTATCGACTGTTTTTCATTAAAATATCAGAACAGCTCACACTTAAAAACAATCTATCTGACTCTTGAGGAAAGGAATTAAGGAGGAAAACTTTTGAAAATCTATTAATGGGAAGGGAAGAGAAGGAAAGGAGGGGAAAGGAAAGATAGGGAAAGAAAGGAAAGATAGGGGAGGAAGGGAAGGGGAAGGAGGAGAAGGAAAGAAAGGGAAGGGAAGGAAGGGGAGGGGAGAGAAGGAAGGGAAGGGAAGGGAAAGGAAGAATTTCATGTTTTTCTAAAAGAATGAAAAAAAACACTTGAAGGTATGCAGCATTAAGTAGATATAAGTAACTAATCTTTCCTGATTTTTCATGATATATAATCAGACATATTTCCAGATTTTTGCTACCATATATATACTTTTTTTTAAAGTTAACAAGAGAAAGAAAAAAATGACTTTCTTCATTTCTCACTTTGCACAGAATAAGCAAGCAGGGCAATTGATGTAGCTACCACATAACTTGCATTCTTTTTATCTTCCCTATTTAATAAAACAATTTCTCTAGTTAACTGATTGGTCTATATTTTTTCCTGCTCTGGACTCTTGTGCCTCATTTACTGGGGGCATCCTTCTTTTCCTTAGACGTACTGGTTATGCTACTGCTTTCACTTCTGGCTTGGGAGATTGCAGTTCTCTTGAGCAAAATATTAGATCCCCTAGCCTCATTTCTTCCCAGAGACTTCCTCCCTAAAATTAATAGAAGATGGGGAAAGATTGCCTGTTTTTGATCTCCATATCAACCTGATTGTAGCTGGACAAGCAAGCATCATCTATCCGTTGAGGACACACTGGTTTATTTTACAGTTTGATCCTTGAAACTCTATCTTTATACATCTCCAACATATATAAATATATTCCCTGTTCTGAAGAGCTTTCAAGCCAAATGTTTATTACTTACTTTGATCTAATCCATCACTCGCCTGCCCATCTCCCCCCCTCTCAAAAATAATAATAATAAAAATCCTAAATTAAGTATGCATTCTTTCCAGTGACACACACATTGGAAACATTTAAAAGTCTTCTCAACAGCTCCCTTCCGAGGCTCTGATCTTATTATCGTTGTGGGGTGTTTTTTTTCTTTTTTTCCACCGACAAGACTCCAAAACGGTAATGTATAAAAGAGACTGTCAATATGGACGTCAGGGTGGCTTGTCACCTTGTGAATGCGAGCATCTTGTCAATTTCACTCCATCCCCTCTTGAACCTCTCTTTCCCCAGCCCCCTTTCACTTTATAAATCAACTCGCAGCTTAGAATATCTTTGGCAGGAGTTTCAAGGAAGGAATCGGAATGACAGGAAGAGAGGATAACAATCAAAGCTTGACTGAATACAGGTGTTTGGATTTACAGATGAACCACAAATGCCTGGATCTTTGACAGCTGTTGATGTTATCAGTTCTGTGTAGTGATTATTGGCTTGGGGTATGGCTGGGGGTGGGGGGGGTGGGGGGGGTTGTGAGTTTGCAAGGCCTTTCTCTGAGCAGCATCTTCTGCGGCTGATAACATTTGGCTGAACTTTCGGATCTTAACCTCCCTCTTGACTTTTTCCAGTCAAGCCCGCGTAAACTGATCGGGAGGAAGAGACGCGCGCAGTGGGAAGACAAGTAAAATATTATTGACTGGGCTGTTTCTTGTCTATTAGGACGAAAGAGCAAAAGAGGGGGAGAACTGCTCAGTTTGACAGGCTTCAACATAATCAGGGGAGAAATTGAGGCAAGTGAGTAACCCTTAGAAGAGAGGGGGGGGAGTGGAAATAGTAGGAATGCATCTTCTTTCCGGGAGTTCAATGTTCCACACAGAAGGATAAGCAAGAAAGGCAAACAATGGTGGCTTAGTGGAGGCCAGGTTTGGAAAGGTTTTGGGGGCTTTTATAGGATGCAAAATTGATTATCAAACGAGGAGCCCTTGGTGCTCTCTGAGCTTGCTTGTTTCCCTGTAGACCTTTCATGACCCAAACTAAGTAACATCATCAGTGCTAGAGGAGAGTGGGGTTTGCAGAATGGAAGAGGAGGAGGAGGAGGAAGAAGAAGAGGAGGACTGTGGGGTCCTTGGTGCTCCCTGAGCTTGCCTCCTTTCGTTTCATTGCACAAACTAAGTAACATCATCAGTGCTAGTAAAAGCAAACGTCACTCCTTATTAGCACTGATGATGTTACCTAGTTTGGCTAATGAAATGTCTGCAAGAAAACATGCAAGCTCAGAGAGTATCAAGGAGCCCTCGTGGCAATGCTGAGCTACAAATATTCTCCTTTCTTGTAGAATTCTTGATTGGCCAAGTGTGATTGGACTCACACGGAATTTGTCCCCGGTGCATAAGCTCTCGGTGTACATACAAGCAACAAGCAATAAATCATGAGCCTAATCATAAAAATCATAAGAACGAAGCAGCATGACAACCAAATCTGACCCAGCAAATCATTCACATGAATTTTGAGCTCTCCCTGAAGTGCATCCGGCGACTGCAGTTAGTTCAGAATGCGGCCGCGCGAGTGATAGTGGGCGCACCTCGGTTCGCCCACATAACACCCATCCTCCGCGAGCTGCACTGGCTACCTGTTGATCTCCGGGTGCGCTTCAGGGTGCTGTTGACCATCTTTAAAGCCCTTCATGGTAGTGGATCTGAGTACTTGAGAGACCGCCTTCTGCCGATTACCTCCCTCCGACCGATAAGATCGCACAGACTGGGCCTCCTCCGAATTCCATCCGCCAGTCAATGTCGACTGGCGACTACACGGAGGAGAGCCTTTTCTGTTGCAGCTCCGACCCTGTGGAACGATCTCCCCGTCGAGATACGCACCCTCACCACCATCCAGGCCTTCCGCGCAGCCCTCAAGACCTGGCTCTTCCAACAGGCCTGGGGATAAGCCTCTAATTTGCCCCACCCGAGTGTTGAATGTTGAATGCAAGTTGTGTTTTTATTATTTTATTTTGCTCACATATTGTTTATTTTGAATTGCACCCCCTCCCTAATGATTGTAAGCCGCCCTGAGTCCCCTCAGGGAAAAGGGCGGCCTATAAATCCTAATAAAATACTAAAAAAAAATACTAAAATACTAAATGAAATGAGAGGGTCAAAAAGCACTCGGCTAATTTTTGCTAATTCAAACCTTTTAGATACAGAAACTGCAACTATTGGACAACAAACAGGCTAATATAAATGTTTTTTTTTAAAAAAAAAATATTTGAGGGGCTGTCACTCAGAAGAGGGGGTTGAACTATTCTCCAAAGTGCTTGAGGGCAGGGTTAGAAGTGACAGGTGGAAGAGCATCTTCTGCAGAGGTGGGTTCCTACCAGTTCACACCTATTCGGTAGAACCGGTTCATCAAATCTACCAAACCGGTTAGAAGAGGTTCCACCAGTGGACCCGGAAAGCAGGCCACAACTACAGAAGAGGCTCCAAAAAAATTTGAAACCCACCACTGGCAAGGATCTTGTAACTTGACATCTTTAAGACTTGCATGCTTCAATGCCAGAGTTTCTGAATAGCTACTTGGACCGACCTAAGTACTAATTCAAAATTTCATATCCGATCACATGGGTGGCAAGCCACTCCCACAAAGGAGGCCACACCCACAGAGTAGGTTCCAACAAATTTTGAAACCCACCACTGATCTTCTGGCTGGTCTAATGAAAAGAAGGGAGTGACATGATAGCAGTGTCCCAACAGTTAAGGGTCTGCCAAAAAGAAGCAACTGAAGATGGGACAAAAAGCAATGGATGGAAACTAATCAAGGAGAGAACCAAGCTAGAACTAAAGAGAAATTTATTTAGCCTACAATGGGGTAAATTAATCAATGAAATAGTTGGCCTCCAGAAGTTGTGGGAGCTCCGTCACTGGAGGATTTTAAGAAGAGTCTGAACAGCCATTCGTTTGGAATGGTATAGGGTCTCCTGCTTGAGCAGGGAGTTGGACTACAAGACCTCCAAGGCCCCTTCCAGTTCTATTATTATGCACACTAGATCATTAAACAAGCTCTTCTCCTGCCACTTTAAAGGAAGACAATATAAAACATGTCCCCATTTATATCATCCAGATTCTTGAACATTGTCTTCCTTGCCATGCCTGAGTCCAACTGAGTAGATAAGATAGATGGTTTGTAGTTTGTAGTTTTGTAGTTTTGTAGTTTTGTAGTTTTATTAGAATTTGTAGGCCGCCCTTTTCCCTGAGGGGACTCAGGGCGGCTCACATAAAACTGGGAAGGGGGGGATACAGACAACAAAATAGAGACATATACTAAAATGGTAAGCAACATACATTCATCATTCGGGAGGGGTAACTATCCTTATCCCCAGGCCTGGCGGGCGAGCCAGTTCTTCAGGGCTGTGCGGAAGGCTTGGACGGTGGAGAGGGTACGAATCTCCACAGGGAGCTCGTTCCAAAGGGCCGGGGCTACTGCTGAGAAGGCCCTCCTCCTTGTGGTTGCCAGCCGACACTGGCTGGCCGATGGAATACGGAGGAGGCCTAATCTATGAGATCTTATTGGTCGCAGGGATGTAATTGGCAGAAGGCGGTCTCTCAAGTATCCAGATCCACTGCCATGTAGGGCTTTATGGGTGATTAGTAGCACCTTGAAGCGCATCTGGAGATCGACAGGTAGCCAGCGCAGCTCGCGGAGGATAGGTGTTATGCGGGTGAATCGAGGTGCACCCGCGATCACTCGCGCGGCCGCGTTCTGCACTAGCTGAAGTCGCCGGATGCTCTTCAAGGGCAGCCCCATGTAGAGCACATTGCAGTATTCCAGCCTAGAGATCACTAGGGCCCGAGTGACTGTTGTGAGAGCCTCCCGATTCAGGTAGGGTCGCAACTGGCGCACCAGGCGAACCTGGGCGAATGCCCCCCTGGTCACAGCCGTTAGGTGGTGGTCAAATGACAGCTGCGGATCCAGGAGGACTCCCAAGTTGCGAACCCTCTCTGAGGGGTATAAAATTTGACCCCCCAGCCTGAGTGATGGTATATTAGTCAGATCTTTGGGAGGAAAACACAACAGCCACTCGGTCTTTTCTGGGTTGAGCACAAGCTTGTTAACCCTCATCCAGTCCATAACGGCCTCAAGACCCCGGCTCACCACATCCACCGCTTCATTGAGTTGGCACGGGGCGGACAGATACAATTGAGTATCGTCCGCATATTGATGGTATCTAATCCCGTGCCTGCGGATGATCTCTCCCAGCGGTTTCATGTAGATGTTGAATAGTAGGGGGGATAAGACCGAACCCTGAGGCACCCCATAATTTAGGGGCCTAGGGGACGACCTCTGCCCCCCCACTAACACCGACTGCGACCTGTCCGAGAGGTAGGAGGAGAACCACCGTAACACGGTGCCTCCCACTCCCACCTCCCGCAGTCGTCGCAGAAGGATACCATGGTCGACGGTATCGAAAGCCGCTGAGAGGTCAAGGAGAACCAGGATGGAGGGATGTCCTTCATCTCTGGCTCTCCAAAGATCATCCATCAATGCGACCAAAGCGGTTTCTGTGCTGTAGCCGGGTCTGAAGCCTGACTGGAAGGGGTCTAGGTAGTTTGCTTCCTCCAAGGACCGTTGGAGCTGGAAGGCCACCACCTTCTCAACAACCTTCCCCAGAAAGGGAAGGTTGGAGACAGGGCGATAGCTATTAAGGACAGCTGGATCCAAGGATGGTTTCTTCAGGAGGGGTCTCACCACCACCGCTTTCAGTGCGGCGGGGAAGTTCCCCTCCCGAAGGGAGGCGGTCACAACCGCCTGGATCCAGCCTCGTGTCACCTCACTGCAGTTCGTGACCAGCCATGAGGGACACGGATCCAGAGCACAGGTGGAGGTACTTACAGCTCTCATGGCCTTGTCCACATCCCCGGGGGTAACATCCTGAAACTCAACCCAGAGCTGTTCTACTTGGTCCCTCTGTGTCTCGGCTGGAGCTGCAGGGATGGAGTCCAAGTCCGACCGAAACCGAGCAATTTTGTCCGCTAGAAATTGGGCATACTCTTCGGCTCTGCCCTGCAAGGGTTCCCCCGCCTCCCTTCTATTCAATAGGGAGCGGGTTATCCTAAACAGGGCGGCCGGACGGGACTCAGCGGATGCAACCAGGGTGGCTATGTGTGATCTTTTTGCTGCCCTAAGTGCCCTGGTGTATTCCCTGGTGCAGGTGGTTACCATTGCTCGGTTCGATTCGGACTTATCGGACCTCCAACGGTGCTCTAGGCATCTCCTCCGGCGCTTCATCTCCCGGAGCTCCTCGGTAAACCAAGGGGGTCTCCGGGATCCACTGCCTCGGAGGAGCCGCAGTGGCGCAATCCGGTCGAGGGCCTCCGACGCTGCCGAGTGCCACGCAGCAGCCAGAGTCTCCACCGGACTGTGGGCGAGAGTGTCAGGAATAACCCCAAGCTCTGTCTGGAACCTTAACGGCTCCATAAGACGCCTGGGGCGGAACCACCTGGTCGGTTCCTCCTCCCTACAGTGGGGGTTTGGCCTCCGGAAGTCGAGCCTCAGTAGGCAGTGGTCTGACCACGACAGGGGTATGATGTCGCTCCCCCTCAGACCAAGATCACAAATCCACTGCTCCGAGAGAAATACGAGGTCAAGCATGTGTCCCGCTGAATGGGTTGGGCCTCGAATTACTTGGGTCAAGCCCATGGCTGTCATGGAGGCCATGAACTCCTGCGCCCCATCAGAGCTTTCACCGAGCGACGGCAAATTGAAGTCCCCCAGGACCATCAACCTAGGGAACTCAATTGCCAGCTCGGCTACCGACTCGAGGAGCGAGGGGAGGGCTGCTGCAACGCTGTTGGGAGGCAGGTACGTTAGCAGCAGACCCACTTGACCCTTGAGGTCCAACTTTAACAGCAATGACTCACACCCGACAATCTCCGGAGCAGGGACCCTACGAGGAACTAACGACTCCCAGATAACGGCGGCCACACCTCCACCCCTTCCCTGGGCTCTAGGCTGATGCAGCACCTGAAATCCTTCTGGGCACAGCTCTACAAGGGGGACTCCTCCCTCTGGGCCCAGCCAGGTCTCAGTAATACATGCCAGGTCTGCCCTCTCGTCTAAAATTAAGTCCCGGACGAGAGGAGCTTTATGGACAACAGACCTGGCATTTAGCGACAACAGCCTGAGACCAGGGTCCTGACTACTCACGCCATCTGGTCTTGGAGTGGGACTCCTAGGGCCGGAAGGAGGGATCTCTGCAATGTAGCGAACCCTCCTTCCCCGGTAATGGCCTGCCCTAAAGTCCCCGCCGTATCTGCCCCTCCCTGTTACGACCGCAATACCCCGACCCTCTCCTGTGTCTCTGGTCCCCTCAACCACCCCCATCGCCCCCGCCACTCCCGGCAGGCCCTCCGAATCATACATACTCAAACACTCCCCCAAACAGTCCCCACGTAAGTTAAAAAACACAGAAATACAACAATAATGGCAATAAAAAGTGGGATCATTCGTTCAGTTACATACATACCCCTAACATATCCCATACAAAGTAAGAAAAGAAGAGGTAGAGAAAAGAGAGAAAAGATAGATTGCGCAGTTGATTAGGGTGCGAGTCCAGGCAGAGCCAAATGGCTCTCAATAATCAAGATGGTTAGAATAGTTCCAATAATTAGCGTCCAGTTATGGTCCAGAGAAGATATACAGGGGCGTAACTCGCGTCCCCCTCTTCTACAGGTCTGAATAGGTCCAAAGAGTCCGGAACAATTGAGGAAAACAGGGGGCCTTCTTCCACAAGCGCTGTCCCAGATAAAGTCCCAGAGATAATAACAGGTGGTAGTGTTGATAATGCTTAAAGCCAGATGGAACTGAGCTAGCTGGTCTGAAAGTCCAAAGTCCGCGACCAGAGGTGGCCAAAGGTTAAAATGCCACAGTAGGGGGGCGTCAGATGGTAGGTGGAAAACGCAGGGAAAGGCCTCACCACAACAAGGGAGGGCAAAGAGTAGAATGCGTCCAGAGGGCCACTTGACCGAGCAGGGGCAAGGGAGGAAGGAGGCAATGCTGGAAGGGAAGTGAGGCTGGATAGTAAAGGGAGCTGACCGGAGGGGTCGATGCAACATCAGAGAAAACCGCCCATCCAATCTGCTCAGTCCCCACATTAGTTCAATTCGTCCTCTCTCCCTCCGGAGCAATAATGATCTTACAAAGCCCCAGTGAGGCAGCTCAATAGGCAAGATGAAATCGCCTAGATCGCCGAAAAACGCTACCGTTGCAGCAAACGTGGCGCCGCCCCCCCCCACCGAGTAATGCAAGCAGCTCACGGCTTACAGACCACCAAGGTTGTGCAGTCCGGGGTCGCCCAAAAGCGGCGACCCCCGCAAAGGTCTGGGCTGGTTCAGCTGGTTCTCTCTCCCTTTCAAGCCAGATGAAATCGTCTAGGGCGCTGGGAGACGCCGACATAACGCCGCCGCCCCCCACCGCCGGACAACGCAGGCCGCTCCCAGCAGGCAAAACAGTAGGCAAAACAGACCTCCGAAGTCGTGCAGTCCGGGGTCGCCCAAAAACGGCGACCCCCGCCAAGGTCTGGGCTCCTCGGGTCCCCCGAATTCCGGACATCCCCAGGGCCCTCCTCGAGGCTCAAAGTTGTTCAATGTTTAGGCTTTTTTCAGCGTTTGCTCGCCTCGTCAGATCGGAGCAGAGCGCCTGGGCGCCATCTTCCGGTCTCGCACATGCGCAACTCTCGCACATGCGCAATGGTAAGAATGAATACAGACCGTGGTGGTGCAATGGTTTGATTGCAGTACTGCAGGCTACTTCTGCTGACTGCCGGCTGCTAGCAGTTTGACAGTTCGAATCACACCAGCTCAGACTTCCATCCTTCCGAGGTCTGTAAAATGAAGACCCAGATTGTGGGGGCAAGAGGCTGACTCTGTAAACCGCTTACAGTGGACTGTAAAACACTGTAAAGCGGTATAAAAGTCTAAGTGCTATTGCTATTGCTACTGACTCAGCCTTCCATTCTTCCGAGATGGGTAAAATGAGGAGCCCAATTAGCAATAGCAATAGCAGTTAGACCTATATACCACTTCATAGGGCTTTCAGCGCTCTCTAAGCAGTTTACAGAGTCAGCATATCGCCCCCACAGTCTGGGTCCTCATTTCACCGACCTCGGAAGGATGGAAGGCTGAGTCAACCTTGAGCCGGTGAGATTAGAACCGCTGAACTGCAGATAACAGTCAGCTGAAGTGGCCTGCAGTACTGCACCCTAACCACTGCACCACCTCGGCTCTTCTAATTGTTGGGGGCAAGAGGCTGACTCTGTAAACCACTTAGAGAGGGCTGTAAAGTACTGTGAAGTGGTATATAAATCTAAGTGCTATTGCAATTTACCTGTAATATTCAAACATGGATGGTGTGTCTAATGGAGTGATGCAATGATTCACAAGGGTTATTTCCGATCGAATGGAATCCTTATTGGGTAGAAAAATGCCTGTTCATTGATCCCATTCCCATGCTTGAAAAATCACCTGAAATCATCATTGGGCATGGCGCATAAAGGTCCATTTTTCTTGGAAGGCAGTCCTGTTTTGGCACCTTCCGTGAGAGTACACCACACTCCTGACTAAAAGTACCCATCAATTCAGTAGCTGTCTGTGCATTTTTCTTTGGCACCATTAACACATTCAGCATAATTCATCCTTTCCATACAGTGAGGAGCTTTGCTTCTGGTTAAGAGATCTATTCGATGAAACTGTAAAGTGTTACTTTCATACATATATACATACACACGGTTCACCGACAAATGCGTGCCTGACAAAACCGTGCCGACAAAACCGCGAGGTTGAAATCGCGCCCACAGAAGCGCACTGACAAATGCGCTCCGATGAAAGCGTGCCATTAAGAAACAACGTGAAAACAACGTAATAACAACGTAATAACAACATGATAACCCTAACCCTAAACCTAACCCTCACCTTAACTCTTACCTTAACCCTAATCACGCTTTTGTGGGCGTGGTTTTGTCGGCACTCTTTTTTGGGAGTGCTTTCGACCTCGCGGTTTTCTTGTCGTGGTTTTGTCGGCATGCTTTTGTTGGGCGCGCATTTGATGGGTCACACATACACACATGTATGTATATCGTACATATCAGTGGTGGGTTGCAGGCGGTATTCCCCAGTACGCGTGTAGTGGAGCCAGCCCGGAGCCCACCCGAGCTCCTTACTGGTCTTTAAAGGCTTCTGCGCTTCCACGCAGGCGCATGCCGTGTACAGCACTTGTGCAATGCTCCATGGAGCAGCTGAAGCATCACAGAGGCACTAAGATGCATGCACGCACTGTGTGAGTTGCGCGTGCATTGCGTGCGTCCATGAGGATGCCGCCAGCCCCGTTTCAACCGTACCGGTTGGAATAGGATTTGAAACCCACCACATATATACATATCATCCTTTTTACACCACGAATTTCCATCCCTTTTATAATTTATTTACAATGGAAAAGGTGCCCACAGAACACTCGCACGCCAGTTGCCCTGCCTTCTCTGAATTTTACAGGAGAATTCACACTGCCTCTCTCCGAGAGGAGATTTCTTTAAATGCAACCTGTCATGACAAGATGGAAAACCTTTAGCCTAGAGGGAATGTTCCTTGCTACAGTGAACCTGTGGAAAGAGTCATTGTCAGCTTTGGGGTGGTCCTTCAGCAGAACGGAAATTTTGTTTTGGAAATCAGGACAGAGGCTGTCAGGGTTCCAAATAATGCATCCATAGCCAGCAAAACTCTGAGACACGCAGATTCCCCACCCAGGCTTTACCCAAGGAGTCTGCAAATCTCTGCCATACGTACTTATTTTTATTTTATGGAGAGTGTAAAAAGAAAGAGGATTTCAGTTCAAAAATACTTGCAATTGGAGGGATGGTTGGTAGAGTTTTCAGAATCCCAAAGATTGGCAATTACCAATTAGAACTTAGACTTATATACTGCTTTACGGTGCTCTACAGCCCTCTCTAGAGGGACGCAGTGGCTCAGTGACTAAGACGCTGAGCTTGTCGATCAGAAAGGTTGGCAGTTTGGCAGTTTGAATCCCTAGTGCTGCGTAATGGAGTGAGCTCCCATTACTTGCCCCAACTTCTGCCCACCTAGCAGTTCAAAAGCAGGTAAAAATGCAAGTAGAAAAATAGGAACGACCTTTGGTGGGAAGGGAACAGCGTTCCATGCACCTTCAGCATTGAGTCATGCCGGCCACATGACCACAGAGATGTCTTCAGATAGCGCTCGCTCTTCAGCTTTGAAACGGAGATGAGCACCGCCCCCTAGATTCGGGAACAACTAGCACATATGTGCAAGGGGAACCTTTATCTTTACCTGACAGCCCACTCTAAGTGGTTTACAGAGTCAGCTTATTTCCCCACAACAAATTGGCTCCTCATTTTACCGACCTCAGAAGAATGGAAGGCTGAGTCAACTTTGAGCCTAGTGCAGGGTCCTCAAATTTTCTAAACAGGGGGCCAATTCACGGTCCCTCAGACTGTTGGGGAGCCAGACTGACTGGGTGGTGTGACTTGGTGGTCATGTGACTGGGTAGGTGTGGCTAGGTAGTCATGTGACTGGGCTGAGTCAAGAGAGCCGAGGTGGCGCAGTGGTTAAATGCAGCACTGCATGCTACTTCAGCTGACTGCAGTTCTGCAGTTTGGCTGTTCAAATCTCACTGGCTCAAGGTTGACTCAGCCTTCCATCCTTCCGAGGTGGGTAAAATGAGGACCCGCATTGTTGGGGGCGATATGCTGACTCTGTAAACCGCTTAGAGAGGGCTGAAAGCCCTATGAAGCGGTATATAAGTCTAACTGCTATTGCTATTTTGAGCCGGTCAGGATTGAACTCCTCACTGTGGCCAGAGTTTGCCTGCAATGCTGAATTCTAGCCACTGCTCCACTGGCTTTGTAGTGTAATTGGTCTTCCTAATCTCTCTGCTCAGGTGTGACCTCCACTGGTACCAGAGTTGGCATTTAGCAGGTTATGACTAGTTCTGGAGAATCGGTAGTGGAAATTTTGAGTAGTTCAAAGAACCGATAAATACCACCTCTGACTGGCCGTGCCCCCATCCATTCTCTGCCAGCTGATCGGGAGGGAATGGGGATTTTGCAGTAATCTTCCCCTGGAGTGGGATGGGAATTGAGATTTTACAGTATTTTTTCCCCTGCCATGACCACCAAGCCACACCTTGCCCACCAAGCCATGCCCACAGAACCGCTAGTAAAAAAAATTGAATCCCACCACTGACTGGTCCCCCGCGCATGTCTTCAGAAATGTTCTTTTAGACAGCAATTTAATGCACCGTGCGAATTTTGAAGGAGGCAGTTAGTCTAGAATTGCTTTCCCCAGTAGGTGCCCTCATATATGTGGACTTCAACTCCCAGAATTCTCAGCGATGGCCATGCTACCACAAATTTCTAGGACTTGAAGTTCACACTTCTTCAACTTGCAGATATAGAAGCCTGCATGGAACAGATTGCTTGTCTTCTGAATAGTTAATGAATGGAATTTAAGGTTATTCCGATATTCTAAAACTTAACATTTTCAGTCAGTAAGATCATTCATAACACAGCACTGATTATTTTCCTCTTGATGCCTTGGAATAAAGGTGCAATGGCTCCTTTGCCTTGATGGACACATTTATATTCCTGCCTTCTAATGTCTAAACACATTTATACGGTTCTTAATACAGTTATACAGTCATCCGATTAGCAAGGCTGTTTGGATCGTAATACGGTTGTCCTCCAAGCTTCAGCTGCTATAAAGTATTTGAAACTTAAATGCACAGATGAAAAAAAAATTTGTCTCAATTTTATACTTCTGCAAAAATGGTAATTTTATACTTAAAATGTACAAGATGGATGTTCAGAAATATGCACTGATAGCTTAAATTATATTTGGTCATAATTTATGTAGTACAGTCCCAAAGAGATGCAAAATAGAGAGAAGGGTAATTTATCGGCTGGAATCAGAGATAGCTTTGCTAAAACTTCCATTTATTCTATCCTCCATAGTTTTTAACCAGCTTCTGTCCTCGGGGCTTATTTTGCTTTAAGTTTTCTTTAGTACCATTTGATCACATGTTGTAGCCTATAATTCGCAAATATGTTCCACAAAACCACGACCACACCTAGAAAACTGCAATGCGCTCTACATAGGGCAGCCTTTGAAGAGTATTCGGAGACTTCAACTCGTCCAGAATGCAGCCGCGTGAGCGATTGTGGGTGCACCTCGGTACACCCACGTTACACCTATCCTCCGCGAGCTGCACTGGCTACCGATCGGTCTCCAGATACGCTTCAAAGTGCTAGTCGTAACTTATAAAGCCCTTCATGGTAGGGCTTTACAAGCCTGCTGCCAATTACCTCCCAAAGACCCGTTAGATCTCACAGGGTCGGCCTCCTCCGGGTTCCATCCACCAGCCAATGCCATCTAGCTACTACCCAGGGGAGGGCCTTCTCTGTAGCAGCTCCGGCCCTTTGGAATGAACTCCCCGCGGAGATCCGGACCCTCACCTCTCTCCAGGCCTTCTGGAAAGCCGTCAAAACCCGGCTGGGCCGGCAGGCCTGGGGTTGATGAGTTCCCCTCCCCTCTCGACTATATGGCTGTGTGATTTTCGTGTATTTTAATTATGTGTACTGTGTTTATGTCCCCTTTCCCCCCTGAGTTGTTCGCCGCTCTGAGTCCCTCCTGGAGAAGGGCGGCATACAAATAAACTAAATACAATACAATACAATACAAAACATTTCATTTTTGAAAACGCAGCATATTTGGCGCAATTTACAAATGGTATTAACGTAAAGCGTCTCGCTGTTATATATGTGTACACGCGGTAAACCCTGCAAATATAAATCTATCTACTCTGAGTAAAGAGGCAATGTAAAACGCTATACGGGCAGAGTTGAAAAAAAATTAAAGGTGCAATCATTTTCCTTGCATAATAGTCAACAAAATTGTCAGCTATGTTTATCTTAGGAATCATTTACCTTTTAGACAAAAACAAAGAGTTGTCTCCAGATTGGTACATTCTGATGAAAGAAAACCTATCTTGCACTCGTCTTGTGTAGTTGCATTTTAAACGTTTCTAGGTAGAAGATTAGAAAATCTTACACACTTCCTTGTCAGAGGTGAGTTTCACATGCTTTTACCACCAGTTCACCACACACCAAAACTGTGAGCATGCACGCAAACACACACGCTTCATGAGTGCGCATGCCTTCCGTGCATGCGCTTTGCTCACACTTGCGACTTGCACACGGCTTAGAAAACATGGCTAAATAGGACGGCATAGAGCTGCAGGTTGCCACTACCAAATCACCTGAACCGGTCCAAACCGGATGAGTACCATCACTATTCCTTTTAGAAAATTATATCAAAAACAACAGAGGTAGGTTGCTACCGGTTTGCACCAGTTCAGGTGAACCAGTGGTGGAAATTAGCACTTGCTCGCCGAATCGGTAGGGACAGCAGGCTTGGCAGGCCCTCGAACTGGTTCCCCAGTTGCTGTGGCCGTTGCCAGTCCTTGCAACTATCAGTTTGCTGAACCAGATGTAAAATTAGAATCCAGTTTGCCTGAACCGGTCCAAAGCGGCTGAATCCCATGGCACGACAAAACCGCGCTTGTCAAAATAGTGGTGATAAAACCATGTAGCTAAAGCCACGACGTCATCACCGCGCATCATCACCACCGTGACAACAGCGCGGCAACAGAAGGGCGCTTTAAAACAGCGCGGCGGCAGAAAGCCAATTTAAATTAAGGTAAGGGTTAGGATTAGGGTTAGATTTAGGGTTAGGTTTAGAGTTAGATTTAGGGTTAGGTTTAGGGTTAGGTTTAGGGTGCTGAGTGCTTCGGAAGGCGCGGATTTGCCCTCCGCGGTTATGTCATCGCGGTAGGGTCGCGTTTTCCTTAGCGCTTCGGATGGCGCGGATTTGCCTCCGCACTTATGTCGGCGCGGATAAGGGCTTCGCGGTTTTGTGGTGGAACCCTGAATCCTACCCCTGGATCCATGTCCCGCTTTTCTCTGCAGAATTATCTCTCTTGGCTTTTCATGCTTCCATTAGATTCCCTCCTCAAAAGAGTCCAGAAAGGACCCTTCCCTAGCTAATTTTTCACCCTGGGAAGTATTTTTTAACAGAATAACAGAGTTGGAAGGCACTTTATAGTCCAACGCCCACCCAAGCAGGAGACCTTACACTATTTCTGACAGATGGCAGTCCAGTCTCTTCTTGAAAACTTCCAGTGGTGAAGCTCCCACAACTTTTGAGAGCATTTATTTATTTGTTTGCTTGTTTGCTTGCCATAGGATTACTCTGGACAGCTTACAATAATAAAAAGAACAATGAAAGATGTGTGAACAGAACAGTGGTAAAAGAATAGAATAAAATAAACAATGACCAAGGAAAGTATAGACAGCCACGGAGGCTACACAAGGTGCAGAAAGAAAGAATAATTACCCCCACCACCAGCCATTTTCAACAAGGAGTACCTTTAAAACAATTCAGGGAAATTTTCAAGAAATTCTAAAGCACCTTGAAAAGAAACACGGTTAGCTATTTTCCCCCCCAGGGGAAGAAAACTGCTGAGAAGCGGCCAAATCCATCTGATCCAGAAGAGCAGCGTAATACCCGGGTGAGAATTGATCCTGCAACAATGCAAAAGGGTTTTCAGAAATGATTCCCCTTCTGGATGTCTGAAGATGAAATAGCATCCTAGATGCCATCCTTCAGATAACAAGAGTTTCTGCTGAAGCCTCATATAGTTTGCTGATATTAAAAGATCTCGTGGCTTTTAGAAGCTGAGTGTTGGTATTAATCATTCCCTTAACACACTGTCAGGGTTTTCTCATTTCTATCCCCGCCCCGCCCTTTAACTCAACACTATCTTGCCCAGTATGAATCATCTTTGTTCAAACAAACATTGCAATGAAGGCCCATCTATTCTAACTTGAGGGTTCCAGGATGTCTCCCCAAACACCTGGAGAATATCAGGTTAGGAGAGGTTCAAATTCTTTGTCTTCCAGTACGAAGAATACACCGTCCCTTGGAGTTGCCGCTGCTACCTTTCAAAGGTTAAGCTAAGATTGCTAGACCTATTCTCAAATACAGCTCATCTTTCGGGAATCCGCACCGCATATGAGTCCAGAGTGAGTCCAGAGATAGTTCATGAGTCCTCCACTCCTCTGCTTGGAACAGAATCCCTTATTCCACCAGGCTTGAAATTTTGGGCTTGGACAACTTAGAACTATGCTGCCTTCAATCTGACCTGACCGCCAGAGGTGGGTTCCTACCAGTTTGCACCTATTCGGTAGAACCGGTTCGTCAAATCTACCGGACCGGTTAGAAGAGGTCCCACCAGTGGACCCGGAAAGCAGGCCACACCTACAGAAGAGGTTCCAAATTTTTTTGAAACCCACCACTGGTCCTTGGATATGATTATTCTACACTATCATGCTCATGTTTATAAAACTCAGTGCCTCTGTGAAAGGTAAGGATGGCTCCTGCGTTTGTGGTGCAATCAGAACATTGCGTGTGTTGAAGTTGTTTTAACGCAAACCAAAGATGCCTTTTAAAAAACAACTTTACATCATATTCTTATGCATGCCAGTGCTGTGTGGGAGGTAATTTAAGGTAGTTCTGACAAGTGTCATTGGCATCTTCTTATGCGGTCACATGGGCGGCAAGCCACTCCCATCAGGTCACATGGGTGGCAAGCCACTCCCTCAAGGGAGGCCACACCCACAGAGTAGGTTCGAACAATTTTTGAAACCCACCACTGCTGAGCGTAGTACACAAAATTATCTGCTACAACATCTCCTACCTGTCAATGACAACTTCAACTTCAACCGCAACAATACATGAGCTCACAATACATACAAACTTAAGGTAACCCGATCCAAATTTGATTGCAGAAAATACGACTTCAGCAACAGAGTGGTCAATGCCTGGAATGCTCTACATGACTCCGTTGTTACATCCCCATAACATCAGAACCTCAAACTGTCTACCGTGGACCTCACCCCATTCCTAAGAGGTCTGTAAGGGGCATGCATACCTAAGTGCACCAGAATGCCTATCGTCCCTGTCCTACTGCCCCCACTTATTCGTACCCATTTCCTGTATTCATAATCATGTTTATACTTATAACTGTTGTCTTATACATACTTGTCAAAATAAATAAAATAAAAAATAAATAAAAGATGCTGTTTCTTGCGCATTGAAGTACAGTGGTACTTTGGTATTCAACTGCTTTGAAATTCATTGAACTTGGTACTCAACACATTTTGATGTGAAAATTTTGCCCCGGTACTCATCATTTGTTTGGAACTCAACACACAAGTTTCATTTCATTTCATTTATTTGGGATTTATAGGCCGCCCTTTTCCCTGAGGGGACTCAGGGCGGCTTACATTCATAGGAAAAGGGGGGTGCAATACAGAGACATAAACAATATGTGAATAAAATAAAAGTTGTCGGCGTTGGCTACCTTGTGACTCACTACATTATTCCTTATGGGAAAAATCTGTTTGATACTCATTTTTCATACTCGTTGTGCCTCTGGAACCAATTAACAATGTGCATTGATGTACCACTGTATTAAGATATGAGCTCTAGGTATTGCTTAGCTACAGGTTTTGAAAGAAAGGTGTATGTGTTGGCCATCGACATTGATGTTTTAAGACCCTTTCAGGGCTGCCAGATTAGAAAAATGGGGAAGATATTTATGAACATTTTCAGATTTCTACTGCCAGAAAAATGTATGATTTTAAGAGTTTCTCTTAACCCTTGTACCTCCTTGGCTTCCCACATTGCAGTTCAATCCAAGAGGGGGACACCAGGGTGAATTTTCGCATCCCAGGGTTTTCTCAAGGAAAAGAAGAGTAGCAGAACAGATCCTGAGCTGTAGCAATGGGGACTACTTTCAGCAGTAGCATAGGCTCAAAACCCCAAAAGGTATCTTGGAGGACCAAGCCCTGGAGGCTTTTAAGAAGCCACTTGTGTGGAATGATATAAGGTCTCCTGCTTGAGCGAGAGGGGGGGTTGGACTAGAAGACCTCTGAGGTCCCTTCCAACTCTGTTCTTCTAAAAAAAGCAGGACAACAGAATAGGAAATATCTGAGAAAATGGAAAGAAGGTGGCCTAAGTTCACACTGCAGTCTTTTCCAGCATTAAAGAGATACAGGGCCAACATTCCACAATCATCATTGCAAGATTCAGGTTTTCTTACATAGCCCATAAAAACGTGGCACTTGGGGCTTTTTATTTTGCTTTTATGCTTTTAAGTTAATTGTTGACTCCTGGGTATTATCTGGCCCTGCCATATTTTTTTCAGCGAGATTTTGGAAGTGGTTTGCCATTGCCTGCTTCCTAGGGCAGAGAGAGAATGACTGGCTTTATGCTTAAGGCAGAACTAGAACTCACACTATCCCAGTTTCTAGCCTAATGCCTTAACCAAACTGGCTCTTGGCCCTTGTTGTTGGTATCTTAGAAAAGAAGGTAGTACCTATGCTCCCTCACATGCATTGATTGTACATGAAAAGTATGAATGGATATCAAAAGAGCTTCAAAAACATTGGTTTGTGCTTAGGGGGGAAAAAGCAATTTTGCATACATGTATCTTTGCCAGTGTGGAGAGACAGAAAGATCCAGACAAACCCTTTCCTTACACAATCGCCCCATTGTCTCTGTGTTGTTGTTTTCCCATGAGGTAAACGAGAAATACGGGTTGGAAAGAGGAGCATCCCCAGGAAAATTGGAATGGAGTAGAGTCTTCGTTTGTGTGATGGTTTTTATTCAGTTGAAAACCATTTACGTTTTCATTGTTTCAGCAAGCAATTAAATTAGTATGCACACTGGTTCAGGAAATGCATGAATTATAAAATGGGCAACTTGATTTAAATCAATGATTTAAATCGGTGTGTTTCCCTTCCCCCTTGGTGATTAAGTCAACTTGATTTAGATCAATCCATTCCGCATCTCTTACACGGTATTGGTTGCCTGGCGAACGCCACATACCCCATATATTCAAATGAATACACTCCCTAGTGAACAGAAGCGATGTATTCTAAACAGAGTAACAATAAGTAACAGTAATGCACTATGCTACCAATGTTCTGTAGGAAGAGTTTCCCTTCAAGGTGCTTTAATGATATGGTATGCAGAAAATGTACTTACTTTATTTAAAAAAAGAGATCCATATTATCACAGAAAGTGATAGTGTTCTTTGAGATCTCACCAGATGGAGTTTCTGTGGCTCTAATTGGGTCAAATAAAAAAAAATTCTGTAATTTTATCACTTGGGAGCCTTCCTTTATATGGGTTGAATTTTGCAATTTTCCTAAAGGTTTTTCCATAAGTAGAAAACTGAAATTTGGTGGATGAAATTATAGGCAGGAGATACTTCCTAACGTATTGATTTTATGGATGTCTGTTGTGGCCTATTCAGTTGTCCTCCTACTCCATATGGTAGTAGTTTGAGTTGAGTTTGAGTTTGAGTTTATTGGTCTTGTATGCCGCCCACTCCCGAAGGACTCCGGGCGGCTTACAATAAACAAGGGAGGGGGATAAATAAACAAAACAACACTTTAAAATACACAACATTCACAGTTACCGTGGGGCTGGATATTTCACAAGTCCCCC
Organism: Thamnophis sirtalis; assembly: GCF_051295495.1. Taxonomy (NCBI): domain Eukaryota; kingdom Metazoa; phylum Chordata; class Lepidosauria; order Squamata; family Natricidae; genus Thamnophis; species Thamnophis sirtalis. The sequence goes on along the minus strand of NW_028261394.1, from coordinate 38,326,926 downwards.
GGCCTGCCAGAGCAGCCAGGACTTGGTGGCTTTGCGGAAGGCCGGGAGGGTAGTAAAGTTCCGGATCTCCACGGGGAGGTCGTTCCAAAGGGCTGGAGCTGCAACAGAGAAGGCTCTCCCCCGGGGAGTCGCCAGCCGACATTGGCTGGCAGATGGAATCCGGAGGAGACCTAGCCTGTGCGATCTAATTGGTCTATGGGAGGTAATCGGCAGGAGGCGGTCTCTCAGGTACCCAGGTCCGATGCCATGTAGGGCTTTATAGGTGACGACCAGCACCTTGAAGCGGGTCCAGAGACTAATGGGTAGCCAGTGCAGCTCGCGGAGGATAGGTGTGACGTGGGTGTACCTGGGGATGGGGTGGGGATGAATGATTTCCCCCCCTCCTACCTTCACCATGCAGGAGGTTGCCATCTTGGTCAGAGCTCTTTCTATGGCAGCAGTCCCACATATGTCAAAATCTTACATTCGCAAGAGATTTATGTGTTCTTGTCCAACCGTTCAGCATCATTTCCTTGTGTTTAGATGCTGCCTTTCCTACGACAAGATCCAGTACCTAGTCAAATGTGACTGATCCTGACAAAGCCAAGCAGTTCAGACATGTTTTGTCCTTGGATAGGTAAATCACCTGGAGATTCTATCTTGCAAACTAAACTGGGAGATTGGAAAAACACCCCTAAAGAAGGTCCTGTAATACAGTAGCAAAGCACTCCATTGTTCCTAAGAAAACAAGTTGGGTGAGTCCATGCAGCCATCTAAAAACAAACTGAACTTGAGGATGGCTTATCTATTATTCACAGATGCAAGAAATTGGAGACCAGGATTATTCAATGAGTACAAGTTTATTCTATCTCTCAACAAGAATCTGAAGTACTAAATGTCAAGTCCAATTGGAGGTAGGTAAGTGTTGTGGCCCAGCAGGAGCCGTTGGAGCTGCAAACAGACTCCGATAGCGAGGGACCCTATGAGTCGGCTCTGGAAGATGTGGAGGACCCTGGACAGGGTTCAGACTCCGAGCAGGGACCAGAGAGGCTGGTTGGCCACCAGAAGGCGCCTGAGGCATGGAGCAGCGGTGACAGCCAAAGGGAGTTTGTCCCTGACATCAGGCCCTGGAGCAGTGGTGAAGACATCAGGCCCTGGAGCAGTGAGGAGGAGCTAAGGGAGTTGGTCCCAGATGCCAGGCAAAGATGGGCAGATAAGCGCCAACAGCAACTACGGAGATATAGAAGATAATTGGGGCCAGGTGGCTATGATTAGGCTCCTCCCAGGAGAGTATATAAGAAGAGACTTTTGGAGGAGACCTTTTGTAGGACACAACCGTTATACTAAAGCTGGAGAAGCTCTTGTATGTATTTCTTATCTGTGGAATTACTGCCAAAGTCTTGTTGGTGTGTTAATTTACTGTGAATAAATTGTCTAGCAGTAATCTTGTGTCAGCCTGAGGGTGGTCAGAACAGGTAAGAGTCAACATGTCCATATCTCCATAGACTTAAGAGTCAGCAGAATTCAAGGTGGGCTGGACTTTTATCTCTTGTGAGCACAAAGGGACTCCAAAGTGATGACACGCTTAACCCCTTCCTTCGAACTCAGCCCTGTCATTTCCTACAATTACTTTTCCTCTGAAGGCTCAAGTCAACACATATGGAAGGTCTCCCTTCATTTCAATCCCACAACAACCACTCTTATTGGTCTAAGATGCAGAAGGAGTCATAGAATGGATCTATAATATATGGAACAAAATGCAGTGAATATTAAGAATGACAGTCATGATCCAAAATACTTGACTGGGGACAAACGATTAAGCTAAGCTGAGCTAATTATTATGAATGGAGTTAGTTAGTGTTGGGTTGTTGAATATGGTTTGATTAATTGGCTTCTCAGAAAGGCATAGATGCATTTAAATTGCAAGCAGAATCAGAGAAATAAATACTTCATTTTGGAAGATGGCAGAACCAATCAGGGAAAATCCTTAGCATGGCTGGCCCCACCTCTTCAGTAATCTAATTATATTATGTGTGAATCTTGAAAACTATCTTTTTTTTTAATTCCACTTGCTTGTCTTTGACTGCTGCACTATATCATTCTAATCAATAAAAATATAGATATATCATAGATTCAAGAGCTTTGATTAAAAATACTTTAGTGATGGAAGACTTGAGCTAAACAGTGCTGTTCAATCTGATGCATAGATCGGGTTCAACCTGGAATTTCATATTTGGCTATTAAAATCAGGTATGAAAATTCTGGCTTTTAGCAAAACAAAATCAACCACAAACAAAAACAGATAATATAAATGCAGATATGTCAAAAATGTCCTTTGTTGTTGTTGTTAGTTACAAAGTCGTGTCCGACCCATCATGACCCCATGGATAACGTTCCTCCAGGCCTTTCTGTCCTCTACCATCCTCTGGAGCCCATTTGAAGAGTGTTCGAAGACTTCAGCTGGTCCAGAACGCAGCCGCGCGAGCGATCATGGGTGCACCGAGGTACACCCATGTCACACCTATCCTCCGCGAGCTGCACTGGCTACCCATTAGTCTCCGGGTCCGCTTCAAGGTGCTGGTCGTTACCTATAAAGCCCTTCATGGCATCGGACCTGGGTACCTGAGAGACCGCCTCCTGCCGATCACCTCCCATAGACCGATTAGATCACACAGGTTAGGCCTTCTCCGGATTCCATCTGCCAGCCAATGTCGGCTGGCGACTCCCCGGGGGAGAGCCTTCTCTGTCGCAGCTCCAGCCCTTTGGAACGATCTCCCCGTGGAGATCCACACCCTTACTACCCTCCCGGCCTTCCGCAAAGCCATTAAGTCCTGGCTGCTCCAGCAGGCCGGGGGGCTTTCGAAATATCCAGCCCCTCGGAAATTGTGACTGTTGTGTATTTTAATATGTTGTTTTGTGTATTATCCCCTTCCCTTGTTTTATTGTAAGCCGCCCGGAGTCCTTCGGGAGTGGGCGGCATACAAGATCAGTAAAACTAAACTAAACTAAATTTAAGCTCACCCCAACTGCTTCAGTGACTTTATTTCTTGAATAAAAAATGTCCTTGCAGCTTTTAAAATATTATCTTCACTTATTCTTGAATCTTATCTGCAGACTGTTTGAAATCATCCAAACTGCTTGATAATTTCTATCAATGTCCTCTTGGTAGTTTTCTAAGCTAGTTGGACTGCCTGATCATACACTGGACATATTTTTCCAGCCTTTTCATGCTCTAGAACATGAAAAAATCACAAGAAGAAGACTTCCATACATAAAGGCAATGACAAAATAAGTCCCAAAAATGTCACACGCACCTCAAAAGAATGTCAGCGAATATTTCTTATTTGCTGAGATAGTCTTCCTTTTGAGATCAAAGTGAATGAAAATCTATACTGTGGAGGGGAGTGGAAATGAGGATATATTTTTTTGCTCAATCAATTACGGTGTTTTCAAATTTTCCAGAGGTCATGAGGAAAATATCAGTTTCATTTGGATAATAGGACTCTCCGTGAGCCCGATAATTAATGCAATCAGTGACGTTATATCTCTTTAAACAGTGAACCTCTAGACTTCATATTTATTCCTTTATTCTTTTTTTTTTAATAGTTAAACAAAAAACAAGCTGAAGAGCCTACCAGGTAGCAACTTGTACCTAACCTTGTTTAATTAATCTACTGACTCATTCAACTTCTGTAGGGAACAATGAGGAGGAAGAAATCATGCCTTATGAGATAATGCTTGATGGCTGGTTCACACAATGAATGCATCCATAAAATAATTTGCTTGGATTTGGTTAAGCACTTTGGGTGAAGCCAACTCAGTCCTTGTGGGACATTAAGTCAGAGATTTTAGCTTAGTGTGCTGCATAAATAGACCGCTGTAATTTATTCAAGAAACAATGTTTAAGTCAACCATGACTTAGCACAATCAGTAAGTCCAGTCTAAGCAGTGGTGGGATCCTGGCGGTTTAACAACCGGTTCAGTGATCATGTGCTCAGTTTTAACAAAACTTAAACAAAACATCCATGTTATTCTGTGGAGTGACACAGCTGAGGTGTGGCAATCTCTTCTGCCCCACAAATCAGATGAGAGGATATAGGTAAGTAAAGCACAGGAGCGAGTGGGCAGATCCATCTGATCGTTGGAGCGAACCACTTCGCTCCCCTGTTGATTATCGGAGCTGCCAGTTTGTCCAAACTGGTCCGAACTGGCTGAATCCCACCGCTAAGTCTGAAGAACCAGACCGAGGTCCTTATTTGGCATCAAAATCAGGAGGTAGACCAGGAGTGTCCAACCTTGGTAACTTGGAGACTTCAACTCCCAGAATTCCCCAACTAGCCATGTTTGAAGTCCACAAATCTTAAAGTTGCCAAAGTTGGATGTCCCTGAGGTAGACACCACTCTACAAGGTGGTTGGGAAAACAGAAAGACCTCCAGAAATGGACGACAGGAATGATATTGTCTATAGCTGAAGCTAGGGAAAAGAGTGAGGTGTAACAAGGATTCAAATCAAGCTTCATTAGGCTACTATTCATGTGAACGAATCAAATTATAGGCCAGGATGGAAAAAAGCTGTTTCGCTGCACCTGGATGGATACTTGAAACACAAGGCATGTTTCATTTGCCTTTCAACAACCATGAACTGTCTTGTAACGCCAGACAAGTTGAACCTCCACACAGTCCCGAGGGGAGCCAGGATCTAGGGTTAACAACTTGGTGCTTTAAAAATTCATTAAGGTACACATAGTATCTCTGCCAGGGAAGGGGACAATCCATGCATTGGGGACAAGAAAGGGCCAAATAACATGTTAACACCACCCCCACCCCCCAAAGGATGCTTGACAATTAACTCAAGCATTGTCAGCAATATTTGGAAGAAGGTTTGAGACACAGGGAGAACGACGCCGACAAAAAAACCCCACCAATCTCTGCCGTCTGAAAGACAAAAAGCTACTGCAACAGCGACAACAGTGAACGTTGCGATATGTGTGTGTCTTACTTCTTAACCAAGCCGCTAATCACGCAAATTATTGCGACTAATTACATCTGAAGGTCTAATTAATTCTTTCAGTACCACATCATTTAGTACGCATTCACAACACAGCACCTGTTTTCAAAATCCTTGCAGTTAATTTGTTTATAAACAAACACTATTTGCATAAAATGCTCGATGATTGCTTTAACCACGACTACAATGCTCCCATTTTGTCTTGGAAGAGGCAAGGTCACTGAAGGCCACCATAAATTAATTTTAAACTACACAAATTAATTTAAATCGAATGTGCGAATTTCTCATTAATAAAGAAAACATTTCTAACATGTTAATTAATATCTCTGTTACAGGCTAATTACTGTCTGCGTAACAAGTGTATCTAGGAACCTACCTTAAACAATAGACTTCAGGAGGAAGGGGGGGAAGAAAAGGGGAGAAAAGGATCACAGCAAAGCATTTCCAAGCAAATATTATTTACACTTAGAATTGTATCCAGAGTCTCTTTCAGGACTATTCAAAGTAAAGAGTTGTTGTTGTTAGTTGCAAAGTTGTGTCCAACCCATCGCAGGCCTTCCTGTCTTCTTCCATCCTCTGGAGTCCATTTAAGCTCACACCGGCTGCTTCGGTGACTCCATCCAGCCCCCTCATTCTCTGTCGTCCCCTTCTTCTTTTGCCCTCAATCGTTCCCAGCATGAGGCTCTTCTCCAGGGAGTCCTTCCTTCTCCTTAGGTGGCCAAAGTACTTGAGTTTCCTCTTCAGAATCTGGCCTTCTAAAGAGCAGTCAGGGTTGATCTCCTCTAGGACTGACTGTTTTGATCACCTTGCAATCCAAGGGACTCGCAGGAGTCTTCTCCAGCACCAGAGTTCAAAGGCCTCCATTCTTTGGCGCTCAGCCTTCCTTATGGTCCAACTTTCACAGCCATCCATTGCAAGTGGGCAAACCATAGCCTTGACTGTACACACTTTTGTTGGCCAGGTGATGTCTCTGTTTTTTAGTATGCTGTCTAGATTTGCCATAGCTTTCCTCCCCAGGAGCAAGCGTCTTTTAATTTCTTGGGTGCAGTCCCCATCTGCAGTGATCTTGGAGCCCAGGAAATCAAAATCTGTCACTACCTCCATTTCTAATCCATCTATTTGCCAGGAATTAAGAGGATCAGATGCCATGATCTTAGTTTCCATAATGTTGAGGTTCAAGCCAACTTTTGCACTCTCCTTCTTCACCCGCATCAAGAGGCTCTTTAGTTCCTCTTCACTTTCTGCCATTAGAGTGGTATCATCTGCATATCTGTAACTACGTAAGAGTAACTATATTCATAGAAAACCCACCTCGCCAACATTTTAAGCTTCCTTTGATGGCCCGGAGCACCAATGAAATGTCATGTGGGGCAGGAATGGACACCTTGTTGGTCTCCAGATGGAAACAAGCTCCCATAAGTTTCTGATATCATGTGAAGGGTAGATATGATGGAGTTGCAATCCAACCATATTTAGAAGACCTACGTGGTCACCAATATTTCTCTTCAAAAGAAAAATTGAGAGCTAGTCTCTCATTGACTATTGGTGGGTCTCGACTTACATCAATGGACAGGCTTTCTATTGCTAAGCATGGCAGTTGTTACGTGAAGCATGCCCAGTTTTATTATCTTTTATTGCCGTGATTGTATGGTGAATCACAGGACTCATTAAGTGAATCAGGAACTTTGGGTTGTTAATTGAAACTAGTTTGACTTTCAACAAATGCCCATGGTTTGCTGGTTTATGTATTCCTATCCCCACCAAATTTGTAAAAATAATGATATCTCATGGGCTTATAACTCGTAACAGCCCCAACTAGAAAGGCTAATGGTTAAAAGATCATGGGGGTTTCAACTCAACAACATCTGGAGGATCACAGATTCCACAATTTAATAGTCTGCAAAATAAGAATCAACAAGGAACCAGTTAAATATACCCTTTCCTGGTATTGTTCTGGATCCCCAATCTAGATTTTAACCACTTACTGTAAATAAAGTTAATGATGAGCTGGTCCACCTTTTGGTCCTCTGTAGAGATTTCTCTGCTAAGTAGGTGCTCTAACCATCCTCAGAATAAATCAGAATAGTCAATCTGAGGAGCCCCCGTTGGCCTCAAACCTCTTATTTTTAGACACCAGATATGGCTTTCCCTTGGTTAAAGGTAAAGATTCCCCTCGCATATATGTGCTAGTCGTTCCTGACTCTAGGGGGCGGTGCTCATCTCCGTTTCAAAGCTGAAGAGCCAGCGCTGTCCGAAGACGTCTCCATGGTCATGTGGCCGGCATGACTAACCACCGAAGGCGCACGGAACGCTGTTACCTTCCCATCAAAGGTGGCGCCTATTTTTCTACTTGCATTTTTAACATGCTTTCAAACTACTAGGTTGGCAGAAGCTGGGACAAGTGATGGGAGCTCACTCTGTTACGCGGCGCTAGGGATTCAAACGGCTGAATTCCCAACCTTTCTGATGGACAAGCTCAGCATCCTAGCCACTGAGCCACCACATCCCCTTGGTTATCAATGTTGAAAATTAAATATTGCTCAATTAAACATTAATGCTGCATTAAAATTCTGGATCCTTTGCAGAATCAAACAAACAATCCATCGGCATGATTTTCTACAAACAGATAAACTTTTTGGGAAGATCACAGATGCCAAGAACTACGCCTTATTTTAACATCACGCTTCATCACAAAAAGAAATGAACAACCCATCTACTTTTAATTTGGGTCTCTACTCCAATTCCCTTCAATATGATCTAGAAAAAAAATGTTTTTTCTTTCAAATGATTCCCTTGCACATACCATCCTTGAAATGTATTTACAGCCTCAAACTCTATTTTTTTTTATTTGCAAGTGTTTTTACAAAGGATAAGCACCTGTTGTAAATTTCCATCGGCTGGCAAACCTCTTTATGATAGGGAGCTCAGCACTGTAAAATATATTTATATATCTTTCACTTGGTGGACTGTCTGCCCCTTAACAGACATTCTGATAAATTCACATCCTCCTATTTCTTTTGAGCTTTGTGCTGAAATACCATTTCAAATGGGATTTTAAATATAAGGATGTTACTCTTTATTGGATAAGGTACTGTATTTCTATGAATTTCGTGCAGTTTGATTTTTCAGGAAAGATCAAGATCTTTGTAGAATTAATGATTAACCAACTTAAAGAGATAATTCCCTACTCCAGCTCTCCTTAATCTTGGTAATGTTACTACCTAAGGCAAAGGAAAATAAGGTAAAGGTAAAGGTTCACCTCGCACATATGTGCTAGTCGTTCCTGACTCTAGGGGGCGATGCTCATCTCCGTTTCAAAGCCAAAGAGCCAACGCTGTCCAAAGACGTCTCCATGATCAACGCTGAAGGCGCACGGAACGCTGTTACCTTTCTACCAAAGGTGGTTCCTATTTTTCTACTTGGATTTTTACATGCTTTCGAACTGCCAGGTTGGCAGAAGCTGGGACAAGTAACGGGAGCTCACTCTGTTACACGGCACTAGGGATTCAAACCTCCAAACTGCTGGCCTTTCTGATCAACAAGCTCAGCGTCTTAGCCACTGAGCCACCACGTTCCACAAAAATAAATGTCCCCACAAAGGAAAATATGTATCCTGTAATCAGACATGGTTGCTAAAGTTAATGACATTGGTCGCACTCTTACGATTTGAATATTACTTCAGCACCAGAGATAGGATCGCATCCTCCATGATTTCTAGACCAGATTGGAAAGTCAGGTAGGGCAGACTGAATAATCCTTATAACCTTCTCTTCCAAGAAAACAGAACAGCGGAATGACCAAGGATAATTTCCTTCTTCCCATTTCTTCAAAGCCCTCCATGGCATTTCCTTCAAATGCCATGGAGGGCTTTGAAGAAATGATCGGGTGCTTGTATCCATATGCTGTATTAATATACTTTGTGGGTCTTCCTCTGTCTAATGAATAGATCACAGGATCACAGGAAACCCAGTGCTGGTGCAAAACTGCACAGCGAAAATAAAAGACTTCAAACAGAGATCCAAATTTTGCTTTAGCCTAGATAAGGAACGCATCAAAAATGTCCCATTTTTCCACCAAGTTGGTTATGGCTAGTATAGTGCAGGCCCTTGCAAGGTAGCTTCACTGAACTACAAGGCATCGTGACTACTATCCAAAGGGAAGCTTTGCCATGACTTGGTAAACCGGGTTTCTGCGTTTCGTCACTTTTAACCAAAATGCCAAAATCATCATTGTCTTTTAATGACCCCCATAATCCCTTTCAGGGTGGAGTCTGGGCAACTGAATGAAGCCGAGTGTTTATTGGCCTGATGCCCTTCCTGTTGCCAATGCGGAGTTTTGTTCAGCAGACATAATCTCAGAGTGTCCAGAGAGAGAGAGAGAGAAATATCAGCCTCTAGCTAGGATCAAACTCACAGCCTCCTGATTGTGAGATGAGAGCTCCACCTCTAGGCCACCGCACCACTCAAACCAAAGTGCCAAAATGGAACTGTTGGATTCAGCCAGCTGCTTTGTTTGAGTGGTAAGGAGCCTCTTCATCCAGCCAAACTGGAACGTTGCAAAATGAAGCAGTAGATTCGCCTATGGGCAGGTATACTACACTAAATTGGGCAAGGTAGAAAGTCAGTTTGTCTATGGAGATTCTCAGTCATCCAGGTCATGGTCCATCATTCCATCAGAACCGAAGAAGCTTTCTTGGATGAGAAGCGAAACCTCTTCAAGGAAAAACAAAGAAAGTCCAGTTGCCTTTTGAAAAAAGCATCTTTGGGATAGTAATTCAGTTAACTATGTAAAAAAGATGTGGAGATTCTAGAAAGAGTGCAGAGAAGAGCAACAAAGATGATTAGGGGACTGGAGGCTAAAACATATGAAGAACAGTTGTAGGAACTGGGCACGGCCAGTCTAGTGAAGAGAAAGACTAGGGGAGATATGACAGCAGTGTTCCAATATCTCAGAGGCTGCCACAAAGAAGAGGGAGTCAAGTTATTCTCCAAAGCACTAGAAGCCAAGACAGGTGGAAATTAATCAAGGAGAGAAGCAACTTAGAACTGAGGAGAAATTTCCTGACAGTTAGGACAATTAATCAGTGGATCAACTTGCCCCCAGAAGTTGTGAATGCTGCAACACTGGAAGTTTTTAAAAGATGTTGGATAACCATTTGTCTGAAGTGGTGGTTTCCTGCCTAAGCAGGGGGTTGGACTAGAAGACCTCCAAGGTCCCTTCCAACTCTGTTATTCTATTCTAACTAGAAAAGGACCACTACGATTTCTGACCCCGACTGGGTTGGCTGTTTATGGAATGGTAAGATGAGATTTAACCTCCACTTATTCCTAAACTCGATTCAAATTCCAAAAAAAAAAAGGAAATATGAATGAATGCATAGACTTAGCATAAAACCAGGCTTGGTTCCCACCATGGTTTGTGAAGAGCCAAGGTGGCGCAGTGGTTAGAGGGCAGTACTGCAGCCACTTCAGCTGACTGTTAGCTGCAGTTCGGCGGTTCAAATCTCACCGGCTCAAGGTTGACTCAGCCTTCCATCCTTCCAAGGTGGGTAAAATGAGGACCCAGACTGTGGGGGCAATATGCTGACTCTGTAAACCGCTTAGAGAGGGCTGAAAGCCCTATGAAATGGTATATAAGTCTAACTGCTATTGCTATTCCTATTGCTATAAACCACAAGAGCTGAATTCTAACATTGTGTTAGATTAAAAAAAAAATCTTTAAAAGCTAAATTATGGCCGAACGGTATATGTGATCCTTACCACGAAGTGGGTCAGTTCTTTGAATGTTTGCTTGGATTGTTTTTCACTTAAGAACATGGATAAATTTACTCCACCACATTCCCAGTCCCTAGCACAGAGTCCTTCTCCTTAGAGAGAGAAAAAAAAAATCGTCTGTCTTTTTTTTCTTCTGTTACACTTTGGATTGTCTCTTGCCTCCTTCCCTCCCCAAATCCCAGAGATATCTTTGAAGCCTGCAAGAGCCTTGAGGATTTGAAAGGACATAAACAAAGCAGAACTTTAATTTGGAGAGATAAGTGGCTCAGGCAGCAGCTGGAGAAAACCCCGAGCCAAGCTGAGCAAGAAACAGGAGTTCAGTTTTGTCTAACTTCAACGAGTTCTTGGAACCACCCCACTCACTAATACCCAAACTGTTCCAAAACATAAAATAATAATAATAATGTAAAAAAAAAAACACACACACCAACACCCATGGTGTATCTCCCACCCTCTTCTCACCTTCTGCTGGCAACCCCAAGCTGATGAGATGGTTCCCTTCCAATTAAGAACCTCTCACATTTTGTAAAGAAAGGCGATCACCCTGTGAAAAATTATCTTTTAAAATGGAGTTTAATTTGCATATAAGGAATGGGAGATTTATGATGAGCAACGTAGCGCAGCACTGCATCTGCCTAGGATCAGCCGTAATTTAGATGGCTTGTGACCGATCTTAAATTCTAAAGCACGGCTAAGATGAAGTGCTGTGTTGCCATGTTATTGTCAGGAGTCTAAGACTTACCAGAGATTTATTAGTAATCTTATCACAAACATGTCTCAAGTTTTTGCTTTTAATATGGGCCAGGCTCCTTTGAGAAATGTTCCCTGCCTGCAATTATATTTCTCAATGCATGCATTCTGAAGCTTAGTTGATTTCCTTCCCAAAATAAAGCGACCCATCATTGCATTACAGTAGCTTGGTTACATTTTTCCTCCGCTACTTAATAATCAATGTATTCATCATTTAAAAAGGGGAAGAAGGTGGGTGGGGGGGAATAAAAAAAAAAAAGGCAGAGACCCCGAAGCGATGCTTTTTTTTTTCTTTTTGCCATATTCTAATGACTAGCAACTTGCAAATTACATTGACCTTTCATGTAGATTCTGTAAGCACCTTGTACTAATGTGTACTGTATTTATAGTTTGCCAATACAAACTAGCCAAAGATTGGATAATTACTGTAATCTATTAGCTCGATTGCTTCACCTGCTCATTTGTAGCCTGGATGGTGCCAGGCCATTTTCTTTCATCTCTGGAAGGTTTAAAAAGGTAGCATGAGAGATGTTTGGTCTACCTGTTTTACACACACCCTTCATAAGATGCATTAAGTGTGTAGGTAACAGGCATACATGATGCTCCGGTTCCACCACAAAACCGCGGATGACAAAATCGTGCTCGACGAAAGCGCGTACGTGACGTCATCACAGCGCGACGAAAACATCGCTCTGTGATCGATAAATGTAAAAATAAAGCGAAAACCTTACCCTAACCCCCCCAAGCCTAACCCTAAACCTAACCCTAAACCTAACCCTTAACCTAACCCTAAATCTAACCCTAAACCTAACCCTTAACCTAACGCTAAACCTAACACTAACCCTTAACCTAACACTAAACATAACCCTAACGCTCTAAACCTAACCCTAACCCTTAACCTAACCCTAACCCTAAACCTAAACCTAACCCTTACCTTTATGTGAATCGGCTTGCTTTAATTTTATTTTTATTTCAATTTTTAATTTTTTTCGTCGCGCTGTGATGACATCAAATGCGCGCTTTCATCGAGCGCGCTTTTGTGGACCGCGGTTTTGACGTGTCACGGATGCTCCTGATCCATAATTTCAGTTTCATAACAGCAAGAAAGAAAAACAAAGCATCCTGCGTAAATTTTAAAGGGGGAAAGTGTAGTACAGATAATCCTTGACTTGGAACAGTTCATTTAGTTCAAAATTACGACGGCACTGAAAAAGTGAATTGTGAACATTCTTCACGCTTATGACCAATTGCAGTATCCCCATGGATTTGGGATCCAAATTCAGGTGCTTTGTCAACTGACTCATATTTAGGACATTTGCAGTGTCCCGGGGTCCTGTGATCCACTTTTGTGACCTTCCAACAAGCAGTGTGGTAGCTCAGTGGCTAAGACGCTGAGCTTGTCTATCAGAAAGGTCGGCAGTTTGGCGGTTCGAATCCCTAGCGCTGCGTAACAGAGTGAGCTCCCGTTACTTGTCCCAGCTTCTGCCAACCTAGCAATTCGAAAGAATGTAAAAATGCAAGTATAAAAATAGGAACCGCTTTTGGTGGGAAAGAAAGAGCGTTTCGTGCACCTTCGGCGTTGAGTCATGCCAGCCACATGACCATGGAGATGTCTTCAGACAGCACTGGCTCTTCGGCTTTGAAACGAAGATGAGCACCGCCCCCTAGAGTTGGGAATGACTAGCACATATGTACGAGGGAAACCTTAACAAGCAAAGCCAATGGGGAAGCCAGATTCACTTAACAACCGTGTGAGTAACTTAGCCATTGCAGCGATTCACTTATCAACTGTGACACAAAATGTCGTACAATGGGGCAAAACTCACTTAAGCAATGTCTCACTTAGCAACAGGAATGTTGGGCTCAATTGTGATCGTAAGTCAAGGACTTCCTGCACAAACCCATCCAGTTTGGTCAATCCCTAAAGAGCATTCCTTAACGTCTGCTTTCCGAAAAAGGGTATGCTTTTTCAAGAAAGAGAACAAATTCAGAAAGAGATGTTGTTGCCAAATGTCCCCCCCCCCCAAAAAAAAAAAACATTTCGTAGTAAAGATATTTTGGACAAGCAATGCTGTTGTGACTGCAGATAGGTAAGAGATATAACATGCTGGGAGAATTAGCTTAGAACTTGCTTCTGTTCCTCTCCGTTGACAATCTATTTCAAAGACAGTTATGGATAGATAACACTGCAGACACTGGTAATTAAAACAACACTAATTTTGTCTCGGTGGCTGCGCTTTGTTGTTTGAAATCATCTATCACAAGCCTTCATGCTTCATACAATGAGGAGACATTTGTCTAATCTCATTTTGCTTGGTCAACACTTTTACTAATATCCCGGCATACCTGAATGCGATTGTACCTTTTTGTTGTTGTTGTTGTGAAGGGAAAGAAAGAAAAAAAGAAAAGAGGAGGTTTAGCTTGACCCCTTTAACAAAGATATCTGGCACATACTCCCAAGTAAACACAGACACAGCATCTGCAAGGGATTACGTTGCAAAGCACACGTTGTTCTCTTTTGTTTCATTTTTATGGAGGTAAAAACAGGCCATGTACATTCATAGAGCGGAGCAAATTTCTCGTTTTCCTTGGAGAAGAATAGGGGGGAAAAAACCCCACACAGGCTCTCACCAAAACGGTCAATGCATACATCTAAATTAAAGAAACGGTGCTTAAATCCTGGGAAATGGCTGTGTAATTTTATGGGCACTCGTAAAATTGTTTGAGAAACGCTAAAGTTTGCTCCAAAGTATTATTTTTTTTAATTTTTATTCATAAACATTTTGGAAAGACAGTGACATGTCAGGATAGCAATTACAAATAAAGCAAAATCTTAATACACAAGCTAATAACAATAAAATAGTACAATAACAGTAATTGTAGTGATATGACCAAAAGAAAATACTTCAACTAAATTTCTTCTTACATTAGCCTATTTACAATTTTTCCTTTATTATAGTTATTGTTTTATACACCTTTATTTTCCATGCTAACAATTATTGACATTCGTAAACTTATTTTCTCTCTCATTTCTACCTCTTGTCTCTATCCATTCATAAAACTTATCCCATCTCCGATAATATTCGGAGTCTTCTTTATCTTTAATTTTTAAGGCTAATCTATCCATTTCGGCACAACCCCAAATTTTCCTAATTATGTCCTCATCCGATGGGGTATTCACATTTTTCCAGTATTTAGCATATATAATTCTTACTGCCGTCAGTATATGTAATATTAAGCATGTGGTTGCTTTATCCTAACTTTCCGATAGTATACCTAAGAGGCATGTTTCTGGTTTAAACTCAATATGTTGCTCAGAAATGCAACCAGATCTGAGGTACTTACTACCACATGTGATGGATGTGTAGGAAAGCAAGGAATTACTGGGAGAAAATAATAACTTGGAGATGATAATTGTCCAAAGTACATTTTTAATGCCATTATACACTCTGCCTTTACATATCAAGACCTGTGCCAAAGATTTTCTACTTGTGCTGTTAACTTTCAAGGGGGGAAAAAAATGTACGTTTTAATCAGTGGTGGGTTTCAAAAAAAATTCGAACCAACTCTGTGGGTGTGGCCTTCTTTGTGGGAGTGGCTTGCCGGCCATGTGACCTGGTAGGAGTGGCTTACCAGCCATGTGTTTTCTCTCTCTCTCTCTCTCTCTCTCTCTCTCTCTCCCTTTCCTTCCTTTTGTCTCTCTGTTTCTTTTTCCTTTTTTTCTTTCATCTCTCTCTTACTTTTTCTTTTTGCTTTTTTCTTTCTTTCTTCCTTCTTTCTCTTTCTCTTTGCTATTGCTACCCATTGTATACATACAGATTGCAGTGGTGGGATTCAAAAAAAATTTGCTACCTGTTCTGTGGGCGTGGCCTGGTGGGTGTTGCAGGGGAAGACTCCTGCAAAATCCCCATTTCCTCCCGATCAGCTGGGACTCATGCAGACAATTGTATCAGAGGTCCTTCAAACTGCTGGCACATTTGCAAAACTGAAGAATAAGTGCCGGAGAATGGCTGGCTTGGTGTTTAAAATAGCTGCCCACAAATCACCAGGCGGCTACAGCCGCCGCTCCCTGCCCCCCCCTCCCACTTCGGTTTCTTGGGGCTCACCTGAGACCCTGAGGCATTCCTAGAAATAAAGAGGAGGCAGAAAGTTGGCACTTTGTTTTGCTGCGCGCCGAGTTTTCACGCTTCTTCAAGACAGCTAGAAAATGGTTTAAAAGTCAAGGGGCAGCCTGGGGCGCTACCTTGGGGACCCCCACCCCCACCCCCGCATGATGGCATGAGTGAGATGTTGGCATGCGGACAAAATTACGGCAAGTTGCAAAGCACAAAACAGCCTGCACATTCTCTTATGGCCCTAGATTCTGCGAAGTGCAGAAGGGAAATAAATGTTTAAAGAAATAACTGACTTGTATCCACTCCCCACCTCCATTCTCTTTTGATGAACTGCAGTCTGGTTTTGGTTAATATAAATCGGTAAGTGGCCTGGATTGGAGCAACCAGGAACATTTCATTCTTCCCCAACCTTGCCATTTTCCCTGATCTATACCTTCCTTCCCCTTCATTAATCTCTAGGTAAAGGTAAAGGTTCCCCTCGCACAGATGTGCAACTCGTTCCCAACTCTAGGGGGCGGTGCTCATCTCTGTTTCAAAGCCGAAGAGCCAGCGCTGTCCGAAGACGTCTCCGTGATCATGTGGCCGGCATGACTAAACTCCGAAGGCGCATGGAACGCTGTTACCTTCTCACTAAAGGTGGTCCCTATTTTTCTACTTGCATTTTTACGTGCTTTCGAACTGCTAGGTTGGCGGAAGTTGGGACAAGTAACGGGAGCTCACTCCATTACGCGGCGCTCGGGATTCGAACCGTTGAACTGCTGACCTTTCTGATTGACAAGCTCAGCGTCTTAGCCACTGAGCTGTCGCGTCCCTTTCATTAATCTCTAGTCTCCGTTAACACGTGGGGTGAAAAGGGTTTCTGCCGCAGCACCGAACAGAGTGACGGAGAAAGAATGAGTTAAGTCTTATGTACAGGTCATCCCCGACTTACAACAGTTTACTTAGCGACTGTTCAAAGTTACAACATCACTGGAAAAAGTGACTTAGGGCCATTTTTCACACTCAAGACTGTCATAGCATCTCCACGATCATGGTCAAGTTTCAGACTCTTAGCGGCTGACTCGTATTTATGACAGTTGCAGTGTCCCGGGGTCATGGGATCCCCTTTTGTGACCTTGTGACAAGCAAAGTCAATGGGGAAGCCGGATTCACTTGACTTGCGCGACTAGCTTGCCAACTGCGGGGATTCGCTTAACAGCGGCGACACGAAACGTCGTAAAATGGGGCAAAATACACTTGAAGAGTTGGCTCGCTTAGCAACAGAAATTTGGGGCTCAGCAGTGGTTGACTATCGCCTTGTTGTTTTAATCTGTTATAATACTGCTTTACCTAGAGCCAAATGCCAGCCAGATGGGTGACGTATAAATTTAATAAATAAATAAAGACTTCAGCCACCTAAAACATTGCTCATCTCTTGCTTTATAAGCAGGTTTCAGAATCAGCCGAGATAAAATTGCATAGACCAGGGTGATAGAAACGGACTGGAATAGGCTTTGGACATGACTCAACAATTGTGCGGTAGACAAATGCACGCCGACAAAACCACACCGACAAAATCGCGACGTCAAAATCGCGCCCACAAAAGCACGCCGACAAAAACGCGATTAGGGATAGGGTTAGGGTTAGGGTTAGGGTTATAACGTTGTTTTCACGTCCCACTATCTTGTTTGTTGATGGAGCGCATTTGTCGGTGTGATTTTGTGAGTGCGATTTTGACATCGCCGTGGTTTTGTCGCCACGCATTTCTCTAGCGCGCATTTGTCGGTGAACCGGCTTTGGATCTTGTTGGTTTATATCTGTTATTATTGGACTGTCCTACAACATTATATCTTTTCTTTGTACTGGGCTTCCAAAAGGAACGGGGTTTTTTTTCCCCATAGATCAAGAAAGACAAATAATTGACGTATCTTTTGTCCTTCTGTTGGAAGAAATGTCCATCTGGGTTCAGTTCCAAGCGGGGGAGAAGGGGGGGGAAAGACACTGGATTCATGGAAGTTTCTGGAAAGAAGGTTTATTGATGATGGACAGGATCACATGGTTTGAGGTCCTGGGTGAGGGGGAAGAGATGTTGAGGGTGCCCTAGTTTTATGCCCTCTCTGGGCTTTTGAATTTGAGCTTGTATTCTGATTGGTTGTCAGACTCCCATGGGGCCTCGCAGGGGTAACTCTATAGGCTGTCCTGAATCCCAGACTTGGTTGAGTCTTGCTGGGTGACGATGTAATGAAAGGGCTTTGAGATTCCTATTATGGCTCTCCCTGAAGGAGGTCGATCTTTGTTATGTAGACTAGACTGGCTCAAGCCTTAATGGCCCATTGACAAAGGCTGATTTTCTGCCTCCCTTTTAGGGGAAATATTCTGCCCTTTTAATATTTCCTAAAATATTTCATTTTTCTAAGAAAGCTAACTTCTTACACTTCTATGCAAGAGTCGTTAGCATCTCTCTTCAAATAATCCAATAAATATATGAGAAAGGAAAGACATTTTCAAAGATTTCTGGCTACAGACCCAAGTCTGTTTGAAAAGCGGGGTGGGGGAAATGATGCACTCAATCTAATGTCGCAAATGCCCCTTACTACTCACAAGCATATTCAGCTCAATCATCTTAAACCTGGAACTAATACAGTTCTATTATGATTCCTTAGCTGATGGCAGGTGGAGATGGAAAAAGAGATCAGGCATCAAATAGACCTTTTTAACACCAGGAGCAATCTCCCTTCTAAAATCTAATTAGATGTAATATCTAGCTTTGTCTACTTCAAAGGCACACACACAGATGCATCATATAGGTACACATTTAGCCTCATCCATAAGCTGTAAAATCAGGCCAAAAGTGGTATCCTAATTGCTCTCTTTGGGAAATTGTCATAAGCAGAGGTCTCAATAACATAGATGCAGCTTTTGGGAGGGGAAGAGTCATCCTTTAAAAGGGGGGGAGGAAGGGGGAGGAGAGAGAATGAAATGTTCAGAAACCTTGCCTAAGAAATGTCCCCTGAGAAATTTGGGTTCAGCTCTCTCACATTTTAAGAGGGAAGACTTCTAAGAAAAGAGGGAGGGAGGGAGGGAGGGAGGGAGGGAGGGAGGGAAGGAAGGAAGGAAGGAAGGAAGGAAGGAAGGAAGGAAGGAAGGAAGGAAGGAAGGAAGGAAGGAAGGAAAATTGAAATAACCAATGTAAGTTCCTACAGTTGGATATGCATGAAAACAGAGGCTGATGGATTATATCAAAGAAAAAAGAATATTTTCTGGCTCAGAAAGATACTGCTTATGCTAGGGAGTTTTCAGACTAACTTGTAGCTCACATCCCAAAGACAGGGCAGGATCAAAGCTACACAGGATTTGTTTAAATTCAACTTTGGAAGAACGTGAATACTGCTAGCATTATTTATTTCGGAGATTGATATTGCCGCCTATTCGCACATGGCAACTCAAGGCGGCTTACAAGAACATAGAAACATCAATCATATAAAAAACAATAAAACTAATAAAACAGAGAATTGTACTTAATAAAATAACCTCCCACCCTCCCCATCCCGGTGAGAATGCATCATACGACCCATTTAATGGGCTCCATCCCACTCTGGGTTCCCCAGGCCTGCTGGCAGAACCAGGTCTTCAGCGCCTTCTGGAAGAGTGCCATTCTAATCTCTGGGGGAGGGGGATGATGTTCCAGAGAGAAAGAGCTACCACCGAGAAGGCCCTTCTTCTGGGTCTCACCAGTTGTATCTCCCTTGGGGATGGGACCCGGAGATACAACTGGTGAGACCCAGAAGAAGGGCCTTCTCGGTGGTAGCTCTTTCTCTCTGGAACATCATCCCCCTCCCCCAGAGATTGAATGGCACTCTTCCAGAAGGCGCTGAGACCTGGTTCTGCCAGCAACTCCCAGAGTGGGTTGGGAAAGGAGATTTTGCAGTATCCTTCCCCTGTCATGCCCATCAAGCCACACCCACCAAGCCACACCACGCCCACCAAGCCACGCCCACAGAACCAGTAGTAAAAAAAAATGAATTTCACCACTGGTCAGACATTCAGTATATCTTGATGAATTATTATATCCCAAACCTGCAACACTTAAGAATTACAATTCGCGAACAACTGTTTGAAGGGCTCAGAAGGAACACCTGAACCTTTGTAAGTCTTGTAGTTTTGGATTTTTAAGATGGTCGGCCCTGTTATCAAAAAGAGTGGCAGTCCAAAGAATAATTCTGAAAAATCGCTTGTTTAGTAGAGTAAACCCAACTGAAGTTCATCCAGGCCCTGGACGAGTCCCCTCTTCATTTTTTCATAGGTAGCAAGGAAGAATTTGGGATCAGGACTACTTGGACATAATGAAGATATGATGAAGCAGAGGTGTCAAACTCAAGGCGTCCTGCAGCCCTCTGTCAGTGAAAACAGAGCTCAGGGATGCCACCCGCGGAAGGAGATTATAATGAGAAAGAGGGAGGGTCTCAGGGAAATCCTGCTTAGCATTTGGCCACCACAGGTGCCCCTGACAGGAGCAATGTTGAGCTGGCCACAGCCATCCCTGGCCACACTAGGCCCCTGGTCCTCCAAGATCAAACACAACCCTAAAGCGTCCCTCAATGAAATTGAGTTTGACACCCCTGCGATGAACTATAAGCAATGGTGGGATTCAGCCAGTTTGCACCTGTTTGGGATAACTGGTTTTTAACTTTCTAAGCAGTTTAGAGAACCGATTGTTGGAAGAAATCTCCTTTTGTTTTTTTCCACTTTACAGGGCTAATCCTGTAAGGAAGGCAGGAAGGAAGCATTCTGGTGTTGTTTCTAGCCTCATCTTTGTTGCCCTGCTTATAGAAACTGCCTCTCCAGTTAAACCTTATTGCATTGTAACAGCTAAGACCCATCGACGTGAGTGACGTTGAGTTGGCCACGCCCACCCAGTCCCATGACTACCAAGCCACGCTTACCCAGCCTTTCATTAAGGCAGAGAACCAGGTGCTAAATGATTTGAACCCTGAGTATAAGCAAGAGGAATATCCCAATGAGAGCTACATCTATGCTTTCTGATGCTGGTAGAGATCCACTTTTAAAACAGGCTGATTGACTGACTGACCATCCACACTACGCTCTGCTAAACTAAAAATAATGTCAGGTGGTTTATATTCGGCCTGTTGTAAGTTCTTGTTTCATCAAATCATTGTTTAAACGAACAAACTATGATTGGCTGGGATTGGATGGCCACAAACCCTGCCTTACAAGCCTTCATTCCAGAGGTGGGTTCCTACCAGTTCGCACCTATTCGGTAGAACCGGTTCGTCAAATCTACCGAACTGGTTAGAAGAGGTTCCACCAGTGGACCCGGAAAGCAGGCCACACCTACAGAAGAGGTTCCAAAATTTTTTGAAACCCACCACTGGTCCTTGGATATGATTATTCTACACTATCATGCTCATATTTATAAAACTCAGTGCCTCTGTGAAAGGTAAGGATGACTCCTGCGTTTGTGGTGCAGTCAGAACATTGCGCGTGTTGAAGTTGTTTTAACGCAAACCAAAGATGCCTTTTAAAAAACAAGTTTACATCCTATTCTTATGCATGCCAGTGCTGTGTGTGAGGTAATTTAAGGTGGTTCTGACAAGTGTCGTCGGCATCTTCATATCCGGTCACATGGGTGGCAAGCCACTCCCACAAAAGAGGCCACACCCACAGAGTAGGTTCGAACAATTTTTGAAACCCACCACTGCTTCATTCCCAATCAGACAAGGGAAAACTAAGTCAATGCCAAAGAAAGCCAGTTATGACCAACCACAAAGTGCAGGTCCTACTGAGTTACCCCCTTTAACATAGTCTTAATATAAAAGACATCCTGGCATCTTTTAAAATAAGATGGGGAAGGACTCTTGCTGAGCAAATGTATTAACCTGCTATTCTCAGCAGATAATGGCTTCCCTCTTGCCAGAGAAAAGGTCTTGGAGCTGCATCCCCATCTTGGCTCTCCACTGTGTCTGGAATTGCCTCCTGGGTCTCCAGTTATCAAATCTCCAAGTGGAAAATAGATCGGCCTTGACTCTTGGAGACCTGTCTATAAAACTGCACACACCTGCTCATTTCGGTGCTCTGCTGCTTTTTCATATATTTCGCTCTTCGAACGGGTGGGAATTTTGCTGCGAGAGCGTTTTCACCCCTGAGTTTTGGAAAAAGCTTTTGGGGGGGGGCTTCCCAACCCCCAACCCCCAAAAAAGATAAAATAAGGATTGGAAGGCAGATGCAATCCTAGGAGTAGTGGATTAAACTGATGTCTGTCTCTTGGGTGAAGGAGAGTTCTGGAGAAATATGCATGGAATCTGTAGGCTGAAGCAATCCCTGTGTGGCCGTCAGAGTGAGCAAGGTTGTCCTTTATTTTTTTCTTATATATAAACATCTGTGTTGTGCTATGTGAAAAGAAACCTGATCACATCGGGCACTTTGTGGGTAGGGCAGCTACACTCGGCATTCACCTCTGCCCGGTGGCAGCAGAGGTAGTATTCTGCCGGTTCGTACCGGTTCATCCAAACCATTAGCATAAATCGCTAACCTCTTGGCTTGTAGATGCCCGCTAAGAAAGGATTTTTCGAAATGACCATCAGATCATCGTCTTATACAGTATTATATTAACACACACCAATGCTAAGGAGTTAAACGTTCTACTTCCCCTCCCCACCTGAAAGGAACTCTGTTCCAACTGCCAGTTGTCTTATATGGGAGTGTCCAGCGCGTAACTCAGCCAGCCTGGGGGCTGGCTCGATCACATGGTTTGATAGCAAAGCACGGGTATCCAGGTAGTAGTTTATAAAAGTAAAGTCAAGATAAATTAAACAACCCAGATGCTGGAGGGTGGGGAGAAGAGAGCTGACCTTAGATTGCCGAAATAAAAAGACCTTAAACTCATTTTGAATTTCTTTGAAGAAGTTTTTGCATTAATTGGGAGGAAAATGACTTCTTCACAATTTAGAATATCAGAGAGGTTTTCACAGGATGCCCTGTAGGAAGGCAGTAGGAGTACAAGGTCCAGATGTGAAAGACTTAAATAAGGACAGGAGTGATAGGATACATGTCACGTAACCAGAGCTCATTCATACATCACAAGACAAACAGCCATGGATTCAAATGTATTATGGATCTCAGTTAAAAGTCTGTAGAGATTCTCAGTCATCCAGGTGATGGTTGTCTCAAAGGTCCTTTTTTGTTGTGGCCCGCCAGCGGCCAGCGGAGCTGGCAGCAGATTCGGACAGTGAAGAGATTGGGGAGAACATGGAGTCTGGGGAGGGCTCTGACGAGGGCTCTGCATCGGAGGCAGAGAGGAAGCCAGAGCCATATGCCAGTTATCAGCTGCCTTCAGAGTCAGTGAGGCAGATGAAAAGCTGGAGCCTGTTCCCAGTGTGCGCATGCACAGAGTTGCCAGATGAAGGGAACAGCTAAAGAACAGGGGTCGACTTGGGAGTAAGGCCACAGGTGGACGATGAATGGCCCCTCCCAGAGGAAATAAAAGAGGAGCGAAAGGGGAGTGGACTTTGCAGGAGACAATTAGTTTGCTTAATTGGTTCGTGACTCTCCGAGACTCCTTGCCAAGTTTTGCAGATATCGGCCTGGCAGCTCTCCAAGCCAGATAAGATCTGTGACTGTAAATTCTCCCTTGAAAGTCTTTGCTGGATGTGAACGAGCAGAATTCACAGTCAATTAATAAAAGGGGTTTTTGTTGGGACCCGGAGTTTGCTTCGTGCTCTTGGGAAGCCTCGGTCAGAACAGTTTTTCCAGGAGATAACTGGACGTTTTTGTTATTTCTTTTGGAAGACGTTTCGCTTCTCCTCCAAGAAGCTTCTTCTGCTCCTCCATTCCCCACTATCCTGTCAGAGCTGAAGAAGCTTCAGGGATGAGAAGGAAAACGTCTTCAAAAGAAAAAACAAGAAAGTCCAGATGCCTCCTAGGGAAAACAATTTGGGGACATGGATCTCAGTGAGTTCCCTTTTCTCTTACTTACCCACTTTTTTCCTGACTAGTAAAATTAAAATCTGGATTGTTGTTTTTTTTCAGAAGGTTTAGGGCTAATGATTTGCCATCATTCTTATTTAATAGCCTTTTATTAAACAGCGTGCATTGAGTTCCTTGCCGTAACTCATGTTGCTTTGTTTAAAGCCCAACTCTGGGCAATAATTCCAGCAAAGAGCCATAGGTCAAATCAAACTAGTGTGTGGCCTCCAATATTTACACAATTTAAAATGCTATTTTTTTTTTTAAAAAAAAAAAAGGTCTTAAATGAGAATTTTAATAACGCATTTGTAATATTATGAAATACTATCTAATATAATTTGTTAGTGTCAGGGGAAAAAAAGGAAGAATGCAGGCAGATTTTCTGTTGCACAAACAATGCACAAACTCTCCTATTTATACCTCATTTTCAAATACATACCTTTGCTTTCCTTTTTTTTTCCTTCCTGCCCTGTTCTTTGTTTTTGTTTTTGCCTTAAGAGGTTGTTGTAATGCATGTTAAACCACAAAAGGCAATTTTAACTCTAATCTCAGAAAAGAAATATTATGTTAGTCTGGAAAACAGTAAAGAAATGAGGGATGTCGGATCTGCTACACACAAACCAGAACCGCTGCTCTGCTCAAAAGCGCCACCTACAGGCAGAAAAGATATCAAGTCATTTGCCAAAAATTAAAAAAAAAAATCCTCTTGCGGTGGGGTGGGGGGAGTTGGTATTTGAGCAGGATCTGAGTGTAAAAAATGAGCGTGCTTCAGGAGTTGACAGAAGGTTTTGATTGAAGTGACTGATCTTCACAGTTGCACCTGCAAAAAATTGATGATAATGCTGTCTAAACCATTCATTACAATTTGGAATTTTATTCCGAGCAACACGTGATTTACAGGGGTGTTGTAGATAATAAGACAAAGTACTGTTTTTGTATAAAAAATTCTTTTGACCTAATTCTCTCAGACACTCTTACACACACACACACACACACACCCTACTCCAGACAAATTGGAGAATGCTTGCCATTCATCTCTAACAGCTTTTTCAAAGAGCTCTGGGGATAGAGATGATAGATAGATAGATAGATAGATAGATAGATAGATAGATAGATAGATAGATAGATAGATAGATAGATAGATAGATAGATGATAGATAGATAGATTGATGATAGATAGATGATAGATGATAGATAGATAGATAGATAGATAGATAGATAGATAGATAGATAGATAGATAGATAGATAGATAGATAGATAGATAGATGTTAGATAGATGTTAGATAGATAGATAGATTAGATAGATAGATAGATAGATAGATGATAGATAGATAGATAGATAGATAGATAGATAGATAGATAGATAGATAGATAGATAGATGTTAGATAGATAGATAGATTAGATAGATAGATAGATAGATAGATAGATGTTAGATAGATAGATTAGATAGATAGATAGATAGATAGATAGATAGATAGATAGATAGATAGATAGATAGATAGATAGATAGATAGATAGATAGATAGATAGATAGATGATAGATGATAGATAGATAGATAGATAGATAGATAGATAGATAGATAGATAGATAGATAGATAGATAGATAGATAGATGATAGATAGATAGATGATAGATGGTGGACAATGGATATTAAAACAGGCAGATGGGCAGAAAGAGAGAGGTAGGCAGACAGACAGAGGATAGATATACAGGTAGGCAGAGAGAGAGGGGCAGGCAGGCTGATAGATGATGGACGGATAGACGGACGGACAGACAGACAGACAGACAGACAGCTGCATACAAACAAACAGGCAGATGGATGGGTGGGTGGGTGGGTGGGTGGATGGATGGATGGATGGATGGATGGATGGATGGATATACAGACAGGCAGATAGAATAGATGGATTGGCAGGCGGGCAGGCAGGCAGTTGACACCTTGTTGAAGAGCCAGACACCAGCAGGAAGCAATTGCTCTAAAGTCCCCCCAGCTGGCTGCTCTGCCTAAGGATGACTACAGTCTGAATCTCCTTGCTACTCCTCCAGCACCTTAACCATGACCCACACAGGCTCCCTCTGCTATATACAATACAGGAAATTGCATTGATATTTATTTATTTAGTATAGCCTTTATTGTCATTGTACATCATGTATACAACGAAATTGGTTTTGCTGCTCATCTGGCCTCAAGGGGATTCAACGATGCCTTTTGCTGTCCTACGTTTCAGCCCCACAATCTTTGTCTGCATTAACATGTTTTTTTTTCTTCCTGGTGTTTTCCCACAAGCTCAAGGAACTGAGCGTTGATCAACTGGTTGCAACAGGAATGGGCTGACTGGTTTGCCACCTGAGTCAGACATCTCAGGCTGAGAGAGATGGACTGGTTCAAAGTCACCCAAAGGGAATTGACTCATTCTCAAGGGGAATTGACTCATTCCCAAAGGGAATTGACTCATTCCCAACTGATTTCAAAAGTTTTGTTAGAGGGATATTGCAAAATGAGAGAGATGCCAATGGAAGCCACTCTGAGTGTCACAAGAAAGTGGAACCTTATTATTGTTGCTATCATCATCATCATCATCATGATCATTTGTTTTTAGCATCACCCTAATTGTGACCACAATGACATGGTGTTATGTTAAGCAAACATGCTTCATGTTGGCAAGCATTTACCTGCTACTCATGCCTCTTATTTCTAAGATATTGGCGGTCTGAGCCAGTGATGGCGAACCTTTTCAGCACCAAGTGCCCAAACCGCGTGTGCATGTCCGTGGGTGCGTGCATGCTGAAAACCCCAAGACCAGCTGGCCAGCCAGCTAGTCTTCACACATGCCGGAGCACCAGAAACCTGAATCTGGCCATCGCGTGTATGCCTGTTTTTTGGCAGTTTTTCAGGCTGTTTTTTGGGGGGGATTTCCTGGGCCATTTTCAGGCTGTTTTTAGCCTGAAAAATGGCCTGAAAGTAGCCCAGAAAATGTCCTGGGAAACAGCTCAGAAAATGGCCTGGTTTTGGTTATTTTTGGCCATTTGGGGGGCTGTTTTTCAGCTTTCGGTGCACCCGTGAAGACCAGCCAAGCAACCAGAAGAGCAGCTGGCAATGGCACACATGCCCACAGAGAGGGCTCTGCGTTCCACCTCTGGCACGCGTGCCATAGATTCGCCATCATGGGTCTATGCTGAGGCTTCTACCTATCATTTTCTTATTATGCTGTTCTTGGAGCGCAAATAACCAGGAGCGTTCATTGAGTTCAAAGCACTGAAGAGTTTATTATTGCTACCTGCACACCAGAAACTAGTCAACTAACAATCCACGCTAAACCGATGTGGGATAAGGATCAATAGAATTCACAGGGAGCTGGACTGTCGTGTGGCAATGCAATGACTCCAGACTGATGACGTGGTTCACTCCACCTTACAGCTCAGCCGCCTCTTCTCCTGCAGATTCTCATTGATCATGCTGCAGTAAGGTGATTGAAAAATCATGTGACTCGGCTCAGCCAATGGTCATTATTGCATTATCTTTTGATAGAAGCACATCACTAAAATTGGCACTATTTTCACACCCACCTAGCTGAAGAGGTCCTCTGGGCAAATTTAGAAAACTAAGGTTACTAGCAGAGGTGGGTTCCTATGAGTTCGCACCTATTCGGTAGAATTGGTTCATCAAATCTACCGAACCGGTTAGAAGAGGTTCCACCAGTGGACCCGGAAAGCAGGCCACACCTACAGAAGAGGTTCCAACATTTTTTTGAAACCCACCACTGGTCCTTGGATATGATTATTCTACACTATCATGCTCATATTTATAAAACTCAGTGCCTCTGTGAAAGGTAAGGATGACTACTGCGTTTGTGGTGCAATCAGAACATTGCGTGTGTTGAAGTTGTTTTAACGCAAACCAAAGATGCCTTTTAAAAAACAAGTTTACATCATATTCTTATGCATGCCAGTGCTGTGTGTGAGGTAATTTAAGATGGTTCTGACAAGTGTTGTCGGCATCTTCATATCCGTTCACATGGGTGGCAAACCACTCCCATCCGGTCACATGGGCAGCAAGCCACTCCCACAAAGGAGGCCACACCCACAGAGTAGATTCAAACAATTTTTGAAACCCACCACTGGTTACTAGGTAAGTTCTTTAACAATTAACTACGCTACCATGCCTTCATATGTGTGTAGCCTCATTTGTCTACTTGAATGAGGAATAAAAAAAAATTTCCATTCAGAAGTTCCTTATTAATGTGGAAACTAAAATTGCACAGAGACACTTCTCTTGTGGAGAATAAAAATAACTTGCTTCTCTACAAACACTAAACCCTTACTCATCTAAGAGGAAAGATATGAAGTAATTGGGTTTTCATAAATATACCTGAATTGGGACTTCCAGAAAAAAGGGGGATAATTTCTTTCTTTCTCATTTAGAAAAAAAAAGAAAAATAACCACAACTTTTAAAATAAACACCTTAGCAAAGAAAACAAAAGGAAACAAAATATGGATTTTCTTGGAGCTGCAAACATTCTCTTTTTTAAAAACAAAGAAGCCAGCAATGGTGAATTCAGGAAACAAAACCAAAAAAACTCCCTTGTCTTCTTGCTTGCAAATAGTAAAATCCTTTATTCTCAGTCTAAAGTTCATATTGTGCGGTGAATTCTTGAAGTCCAAATCATCTCCCTTCCTTTTTGCACAAGTTGAAAACTGATTCATTGCCCTTTTATCCTGAGAAATCGTTCAGATTTGACTCAATATGAATTTCAACCCTTTCCCTGTTTCAACCCATTTGCATTAAAGCAGTGGTCACCATCTGACCTGTAACCACATTCCAATCAGCTGAGCTCTCCTTTACTGTCCAAAAAATAAGCTCAAATAAAAATAAGAGATCACCGTCCTTTAATGCTGCAAAAGGAGAAGCAAAGAGTGCTGGGGATAGGAAAAAAACCATTTTTAAAGGTATCACCGTCTCATCTATCTATCTGGATGGCGTCTGTCCCTAATCTTAACCTCAACAGATCACAAAAGCATGATTACACAAGAATACAAAAATATATAACTCTCTACAGTTTTAAACACACCTTGAAGGTCAACATCAGTAAGGAACATACCTGAACAGCACACACACACATGTGCACACACACACACATACACGCGCGCGCACACTCACACAACAACAACAACAACAACAAACCAACCTAAGCTATTTTGCATTATTGGTGATCTTTGAATTTAATTTTTGGATCACCAAAACCACCTCATCTAATATATATTTTTTTTAATATACAATTCACACCTTCAGCAAAATTAAATGTTTCATTGGTTAGATGCAACATCAGACCCGATGTTTCTTCTCATCCTTCAGTTCTGACCGAATGATGGAGAACTGAAGAAGCTTCTTGGATGAGAAGAGAAACATCTTCAAGGAAAAACAAAGAAAGGGTTGTTACCTATAGAAAAAGCACCTCTGGGTCATTGCTTAAATAACCACTCTGCCTTAGCATTTTACCCTCCTGGATTAACAGTTGGCTGTTATTCAAGCACATTCTGATTTTAGTTCTGTTAATGAAGTTTTGTCCCAGAAATTAGAAGCTTTTTTTTTTTAAAGGATGCATTTAATATATTTTAGAGGTGTTGTCGGTCTCGTCTTCTGGGAGGAAGTGTATGTACTGCACATTAGGGCCATGATGGCAAACCTATGGCACATGTGCCACAGGTTGCACAGAGAGTCCCCTCTGCAGGCATGTGAGCCGTTGCCCCAGTTCAGCTCCACCGTGCATGTGTGCACATCTTCCACTAACCAGCTGGACTGTGGGCCTCTTCCCCACATGCATGGGGGAGCATGTAGGATATATGCGTGCATGCATGCGCAGGGGTGGGGTCCATGCAGTAGGTCGTGCATGCATGTGTGGGGGCAGTGGGAGTGGGGGATCACACATGCATGCATGGGGAGTGCATGTGGCAGTGTTGTGCATCAGTGGTGGGTTTCAAAAATTGTTCCAACCTACTCTGTGGGTGTGGCCTCCTTTGTGGGAGTGGCTTGCCACCCATGTGACCGGATGGGAGTGGCTTGCCGCCCATGTGACCGGATATGAAGATGCCAACGACACTTGTCAGAACCACCTTAAATTACCTCACACACAGCACTGGCATGCATAAGAATATGATGTAAACTGGTTTTTTAAAAGGCATCTTTGGTTTGCGTTAAAACAACTTCAACACACGCAATGTTCTGATTGCACCACAAATGCAATAGTCATCCTTACCTTTCACAGAGGCACTGAGTTTTATAAATATGAGCATGATAGTGTAGAATAATCATATCCAAGGACCAGTGGTGGGTTTCAAAAAAAATTGGAACCTCTTCTGTAGGTGTGGTCTGCTTTCCGGGTCCACTGGTGGAACCTCTTCTAACCGGTTCAGTAGATTTGATGAACCGGTTCTACCAAATAGGTGCGAACTGGTAGGAACCCACCTCTGTTGTGCATGCATTGTTTTATGAGGTGATGCACTTTTGACACAAAAAAATTAGCCATCACTGGATTAGCGTATCACAGGTCCCTAATCCAAATTGTCAACCGTGCCACAAAACTCTCAAAGGCTAAATTTCAAATATTTAGGAAGGGTGTGTTGTAAATCTTAGTGACCTGCAACTTCCTATGATCTCCTTGAACAGAAAGCTTATCATCTCTCCTTTTCTCCCTCTGTACGTTCCACATAATAGGTGTTATTACCCGTAACTTTTTTTATTTTATTTAAAGGAATCGTGTAGCCAGGAAAATGAATGAATTTAATTACCAATGCGGTGGGGGGGGGGGGAGGAGGAGAAAAAAAATCGTTAGAGCAGGAGTCCGGAACACCAGATATTAAAAATAAACAAAGGCTATTAAAAACAGTTTCAAAAAAGAATGTCAGGTTTTTTCCCCCTTCAGTTCTAAAAATGTAAATATAAAATATAAAAGGGGACAGCGTATGTAAACATCCAGGAGTTACAGAAGAAATTGCTTTGAAAGAAAATGTTAAATGAAGGACTGGATCATTTAACTTTAAATCTATACTTTATGTGGCAATACAGGCAGGTCATTCAATTGCTATGCATAGAAAAATTAGAAGTGTAATAAGATCAGAAAGTTCCACCTTCATAAGAAGAAAAATTTCATTAGAAAATTATATTTAAGGGGCGATGCCTAGAATGCCTCCCTGATTGTGTAGTGGGCCTTTGGCAAAGATTATAGACTTTTTCAAAGGAAGTGTGTGGTACCTTCCCATTGAATTGTCGGGATGAGGACAATAGGATGCAGAAGTGACACCCCAATGCATATTTATTCTTCTTGACTATTGCTCCTCATTTCTTTTTGCATGGACCATCTGATGACATTATTATAGTAATAGGTGTTTTTTTTTTAATCTGGGGTGTTTTGTTTTGCTTTGTCTGTGCTTTTAATTGCTTTAATTTTGCATTTTGTAAGCAGAGTCTGTTGGAGTAGATAACTCAGGAAGGAAAGGAAAGGAAAGGAAAGGAAAGGAAGGAAGGAAGGAAGGAAGGAAGGAAGGAAGGAAGGGGAAGGAAGCAAGAAAAGGAAAGGAAAGGGAAGGAAGGAAGGAAGGAAGGGGAAGGAAGCAAGAAAAGGAAAGGAAAGGAAAGGAAAGGAAAGGAAAGGAAAGGAAAGGAAGGAAGGAAGGAAGGAAGGAAGGAAGGAAGGAAGGAAGGAAGGAAGGAAGGAAGGAAGGAAGGGTCAGGCTCCTATTTTTTTTTCCTCTGTTTCTTTCCCAAACTGAGAATTCAATAAAAATCACCAGATGATCAGTGGAGAGTCAAAGAAAATATTATTCAATCCAAAGATTAAGTAGCTTTGAATGGGTAGCTGTGACGGAATAGCTTCTTCATCCCTTTTTTTTTTGGTAAGTCTTTTAATTTAAAAATTTAGCCAATCATTACCAATATAAAGGAAACGTGTTAGCTTATTACAATTGTAATGTCTTTCTCCAGTTCCTTTCTTTCATATTCTGCTAAAACAGATGTTTCCTTACCTTAGAATTACAGCAGATGCTTCCTTATGTATAGTGAAGCAGATGTCTCTTTATCTAGAGCTAAAACAATGGCCATTTTATCTTTCATTTACATGTGTTTTTTCTGTACATCTTCTATGCCTTCCTTTACACAGATTTTGCTACGTGATAAATTCACCTATTTATACTGAGAGAAACCAGCATTGCTATTTTTTCTATACAAGCTTTCTTTAGGAAGGGAAGATGGGAGAGAGGGAAGGAGGGAAGGAAGGACTGCAAAGAACTGTGAGATTACCACCATTGCCACTACAAAAAGAGATCCAGTTTGGCACAATCTCTCAGATAACTTTAAGGCAAAGACTTCCAGGTTTTGTGGCCTGAAGAGAAACTTTCTCTATCCTCTAAAAATTGTCTGAATTGGCTTAGGTGAAAATGAAATACTGTATCCATCCAGAGAGTGGGGAAATGAAAAATTGTCCATGGTTGAGGAAAGACCTCAATCTGGGTCTCTCCAGACACAATCCAACATCTTAGTCTCTTAGCAATTAATCAAACTATGGCTAGGTTCATTTATGCCACTAAGAAAGCTGGCTGGATTCTGGTGTTGTTGTTTTTCTCTCTCTTTAAGTCACAGTTGATGTGTTAGAACACATTAAGCCACCAATTGTGGTTAATAAACCCAGGGGTTGGCTTCAAAAATTTTAGTGAGGGATTCTC
Source organism: Thamnophis sirtalis (assembly GCF_051295495.1). Lineage (NCBI taxonomy): Eukaryota > Metazoa > Chordata > Lepidosauria > Squamata > Natricidae > Thamnophis > Thamnophis sirtalis. The sequence continues at coordinate 38,294,622 of NW_028261394.1, read as the reverse complement.
TGCCTGGTTGCTGGGTGGGCGTGGCCTAGTTGGCATCCTGCACCATGGCCGCGGGAGGTCTTTTTGCCGTCCCCAGGCTGCGGAGGCTTTCCTTGAGCCTCAGGGAGGGCAAAAATAGCCTCCCCAGGCTCCAGAGGCCTTCCAAACTTCCAGTAAGCCCATTTTTCATCCTCCCTGAGCCTCTGCATTTGCCCTGCACTTAACCTGCATCCCAACCAGGCCACGTGGGGACTCCTGGGAGGGGCAGGGTGGGCAGGGCCAGCCAGGAGTGGGATTTGGGGGTTCTCTGAACTGCACAGAATCTTAGCTAGAGGTTCCCCCAAACCCCTACAAACCCCTAGCAGCCCACTCCTGAATAAACCCACATCTTTATGACTTTTAGTACAACGTGTGAACCAGGGGTGGGTTTCAGGCGGTTCGCGGCGGTCCCCGCGAACCGGTTGGTCCACGAACCGGTTGGTCGGCGAACCCGGAAGTAAGTAATTTCCGGGAACGCCGAAGGATCCACCCGCCCGCCCGCATTTCTTACCCGGTTTTGACGAGTTCTGTGCTTCCACACATGCGCAGAACGCATACAGCGCCTGCGCGATCCTCCAGGAGCAGCTGGAGCATCGCACATGCACTAGTATGCATGCGTGCACTGCGCGCGTGCACGAGGACGCCACCGGCCCCGTTCCAACCGAACCGGTTGGAATGGGGCGAGAAACCCACCCCTGGTGTGAACCCTATTACATTGAGGTGTGGTACTAGTTGAGTTCAAAGCTGCGGACAGGTTTGAATGGTGGGAAGAAAGTTGCAGGTTGAGCATAAGAACTGGACTACTTAAAACCTAGATTAAACCATGTAGCCCTTCATTAAATACAGCCCTTAATTTCAAACATACAGTTTTACATGTGTCAATAAAGGAGAATATTTGTAGCTCAGGGTTGAAATGAGGGTCCCTTGGTGCTCTCTGAGCTTTCCGTGTAAATATTCTCATTCAGTTAAGATAATGATGTTGAATGTGTTTTGAACTCATTTTACTTCTTCTTGATGGAAAACTTAAGTCAATCCTGCTCTTTGGCCTAAACAGAGATGGCCATTCTTGTGTCCTGGGTCTTCAAGGGGTCTCTAAGAAAACCCGCCTGGAGTTTCCTCTGAATGTGTTCTGACCCAGGCATCCTTAGAAAGCAAGAAGCAAAGTCTTGGTCCCGACAAAACCTCTTTTATTTACATAACTATGAATTCCTTTCATTCACAGTCAGCAAAGCTTTAGCAAACAGTCTTTCAGAGGAATGTTTACCCACACACACCTTATCTTGTTTAGAGCACTGCCAGATAATTAGTTTCCAAACACAGGGCAAAGCAAAACTTGGCACAGAGTCTCTTATGATCACAAACAGAACTTTCCGGACCGAAGGAACAAATTGTTTCCTGCAAAAGCTTAGTCCCCATTCATTCCTCTTTCGTTTCCTATGGGAAGGGCCAATCACCTCCAAGGTGTGGCTTTACTCTTAAGTTGACCCTGCTTTCTTAGTTGTTCTTGTCTTTTGGCAGCTCTGCACATGCGCACCCTGGGAACAGGCTCCAGCTGTTCTTCTGCCTCACTGCTGTCTAGCTCCCTCTCTGCCTCTGCTGCAGAGCCCTCGTCTGAGCTTTCCTCAGCCCCCAGGATTGGCTCATGTTCCTTCCCAACCTCATCACTGTCTGACTCTGCTGCCAGCTCCACGGACTGCCGGCGGGCCACAACAGTAAATTACTATATACAAATGTTATTAAACCCTCACCTTCTTTAGGCAACTATTGTCCTAAGGAAGGACAGACGTCCATACTCCAGATATTTATGCCAGGCTTGGATAGACACAATCCAGACACTTAGCATTGCCTGCCAATTACCTGAGCCAGTTCTCAACGGTGAAGAAACCACGGCAAGTCAATAGGCTTGAGTCACGGAGGCCCTGACATTACGCAGGAATTAGCCACATACTTTGAGGCCGTCGTAACAGACCAAACTACCCTTTAATTTCTTTCTTCCCATTTCTGACGAACTGGAATCTCTTGGTTTGTTTCAGTCGCAGGCGTGCCAATAAGAGCATTTTTTTCCCCTCTACAGCTCTGCGAGTTCACTCCAAAATTACTGATAGAAAAACAGCAGACTGATCTACAACAGTGAATAAACAGGGGGGACAGGAAAGAGCTGTTCACAGTTTAATTGGATCAATTAATGTCTAGGAGAGGAAACAGGGAAATATCTGGACAATGCTGCTTTGGGGTACGAGAGCCTTGGCAGCTGAACAATTCCGAACATATTTCAAATGTCTGTGTGCTTCTCGCCCTGCGCTGTGCGGAAGCTAAAATCTTTCTTCCTTAATCACTGCTGCGCATGGCTAGAGAGTCCTTTTAAAAGTGAAATCTTTTGCCACCTTGATGATTGAATAAAAAGACCAGAGAAACGTTTTTCAGAGGCAAGATTACCTATCTTAATTAGCCATGATGCCATTTGATCGGGTTTGGCCTCACATCCTATGTGAATCAGCCACTGTAGTTTGCAAGCCATGATTTATAGTTTAGCGGAATGCATGAATCCATCAAGTGCAGTTTAGTCTATAACCACCGTTAAACCAAGATTTAGTAGAAAAAGGAAAGGAAAAGTGCCTACTGGATGCCTTACACAGTTCTCTTCTCTCTCCTCCCTTGAGCTCTTCTACCTCAACCTACAATCCCCGAAATGTCAATACTTTTAATTCAAACATTATGGAATAACGCTGCCATGCAAAATTTTCTGCATTTTTTTTTTATTTTCAGCCATCGGCTTTTGTAAGAAAGAAATTGCTTTCTTCTGTTCTTTTTAGGAATAGTGTTTCAGTGCAATTGCCAGGGATGTGCATTTGCATAGTCCTCATTTTACAACTGGGACCGGCTTGTTGGAATCGGTTGCTAAAGAGAAATAGTGGCTAAGTGAAACCATGACTGTGCTTACAAATATTACCTCTTCTTTCCTTCCCTTTGCAGACCTTCACAGGTCATAAATACAAGGATTGGTCATAAAACTACTTTTTCATCACCATTGTAATTGCAAGCCGTTGCTAGGCGAGGCATTGATAAATATTCATATTTGTATTTATTTATTTAGGAGAGTGATATGGCTGCCCAATTGAGTCACAGTGACTCCAGGTGGCTTACCGTTACTTGATTACCATTAGTTGATTAACATGATGGTTTAATTCACTACATACAAGATAATGGCTGGACAATGCATACCTAGAAAATACTGGATCTATATTACCATATTCTAGCATGTTATGTCAATGTGGATATTATTAATCTTTCAGGGCAAGATGTGGTCAATATTATTTAGAACTCTTCCTCCAAAATTAATGCGCCCCCCCCCCGTGCAATATCAAAGGAGCCCAGCACATTGATAGATGAGCTGCTTTCATATCTTTTATTTGTGGATCCCAACATGAAATACCTTCTCCCTTAAAAGCCGTATGCAAAAGCTAGCTTTTAGCCTCATATTTGCATAATAACTGGTCAGAAAGGATTAAAAACAGCTCATTAATATGTCAAGAGGTGTTAATTTGAACCCTGCCCATAAGCTATTGTAAATTTCATTTAGCAAATGTGAAAATGTAATGCAGTGCAAATTAGGGGGATTAAACCATTAAAAAAAAGTTTAGGGGAAAATAACCGGAAAGGATGTTTCCCCACCCCCTTCCCCTATCTTTGATTAACTAATAAATTCCAGAACATGCCTTGAATCTCAAGGCTGAGAACAAAACGTAAAAGAAATAGTGTGTGCTACGTTTCAGAAAAGTGACAAAAGCATGCAATGCAGGTTTTAGTCTAAGTATTATTGACAAGCCTGAAAGTATTGAAGTGTGTTAATGTTATTGTGCAACAGTCACACCTAAGTGATAAACATCTACATCCACCCTTTGCCAAAAACATTGATTGCAGCTGCTGGGACATTTTTCCATCACATCCTGATCTTTTAAACATTTTAATCTTCTCCAAAAAAATACCTGCCTACTAGCAATAGATAAGATCCACCCCATAACCCATCTTCTGTTTGCTTTCTTTGGATACGCTGTGGATTTTATCCAAAATGAACAGTGCAGAAGCAGGAATCATATCTGCCAGAGCACGGGGGGATTAGATCATTAATAGGTTAAAGGCAAAACCATGCATCAGCATAACATTAAGAGCTAACTGATTTCCAACCCTAAGCCACTTACTGCCAAGCATTTGCAAATCATGTCAAGATCTGTGTCACTGCGAGAGATGGCAGCATGGGGTGGGGAGGAGAGAAGGCATTCTCTGTTTTTTATTAGCCATGTACCTTATTAGAATCGTTCCAGTTCAGGCAATTTAAAAAAAAAAATATTGGATTAATTAGGACACGCAACTTTCTATAGACACTAATTCAGTGACAGACCCAGGGAATCTGTCCATCAAATCACAGGACTATCAAACAATGGGATCAGATTCAAAGAATTTAACAACCGGTTCTCTGCCCTAATGACCAGCTGGGTAGGCGGGGCTTGGTAGTCATGTGAATGGGTGGGCGTGGCCGACTCAACGTCATGGGTGATCCAACGTACTTCCTCTTCCTAGTTTCTCCATAATAACAACCCTGTAAGGTCAGTGGCTCAGTAGCTAAGATGCTGAGTTGGTCGATCGAAAGGTTGGCAGTTTGGCGGTTTGAATCTCTAGTCCCATGTGATGGAGTGAGCTCCTGTTACTTGTCCCAGCTTCTGCCGACCTAGCAGTTCAAAAGCACGTAAAAAATGCAAGTAAAAAAATAGGGACCACCTTTGGTGGGAAGGTAACAGCATTCCATGCGCCTTTGGCATTTAGTCATGCCGGCCACATGACCACGGAGACGTCTTCGGACAGCGCTGGCTCTTCGGCTTTGAAACGGAGATGAGCGCAGCCCCCTAGAGTCAGGAACGACTAGCACAAATGTGTGAGGGGAACCTTTACCTAAACACAGGTAATCCTCAACTTACAACGGTTTGTAAACTTTGACTGCTCAAAGTTACAACAGACCTGAAAAAATGGGACTTACAGCCGTTTTTCACAGTTACAATCTTTGTAGCATCCTCATGATCATGTGATCAAAACAGAGATTCCCCTAGAATCGGGAATGACTAGCACATACGTATGTGCGAGGGGAACTTTTATCTTTAAGGTCGACTGCAGAGAAAGAATCCAAAAATGTGGCTAGTTTATCAGGAATCAGCCTTCCACCCTAATAGGAAACTGCATCCTGGTTTGCTTCTTTTAAGCACACGTGGCTGTCCACTTAACACAACGGTTCCGCCACAAAACCGCATTCGACTAAAGCGCGCTCGACGAAACCGCGTAGCTGACGTCATCACAGCGTGACGAAAAAAGCACGCTGTGAACGCTAAAGCTAAAATTAACCCCTAAACCTAAACCTAACCCCCCTAACCCTAACCCTAAACCTAACCCTAAACCTAACCCTAAACCTAACCCTTAACCTAACCCTAAACCTAACCTTTAACCTAACCCTAAACCTAACCCTAAACTTAACCCTTAACCTAACGCTAACCCTAAACCTAACCCTTAACCAAACCCTAAACCTAACCCTAACCCTTAACCTAACCCTAAACCTAACCCTAACCCTTAACCTAACCCTAAACCTAACCCTAAACCTAACCCTTACCTTAACTTGAATTGGCTTGCTTTCAAAGCGCTTTTTAAAGCGCCCTTTTTTCTCCGCGGTCGCTGTTGTCACACTGCTGATGACGTCAGCGACGCGGTTTAATCGGGCGCGCTTTAGTGGAGCGCGGTTTTGTCGTGCCACGAACACAACACCCTTTTAATGTTCTTCCAGAGTTGATTCATTTAAGGGTAAAGACTGGGCCCAAATTCTGTATGGACTTGTATCCTCAGCTACCTGAATATTTCATCAGGAGCAAAAGAACTTTCTTTTTTTTTCCCCCTAGCAACTCCCATCTCCCTCCTTTCTGCATTTTCCATTTTATAGTTGCTCACTTGACAACTTGTCATAAGACCATCACTGCCACGTATGGCTGTCCTTGAAACCTGACCTCTGTAGCTCGTTGGGCCCAGTGGTCATGCTGTCCTTGTCTCACTCCAACCATTTTTGACAGGAGACATGCTGATTTTAACAGCCAGCCCTGGCACTTGGGACACCCAGGGATTACACAGGTAAACCAAAGTATTTCCATGTTGTCTTCTAGCCAACAACAAAAGGATGGGGAAAGAAAACATGACAACTAACATAGCAGGACTTGCATTCGCATATTCAGGAGATTCCATCCTGCTTTTGCAAAAAAAACGGGGAGAGTCACATTTGAATCCATTTAGCAGCGTTGAAGAGATGAGGCTGATGCCATATATTTTATTTGCAAAAGGGAAAGGGAAGGGAATTGCTTTACATGAAAAGGAATGTCAGTAATGGAAAGTTAGCAAAATGGGGAGAAGAATACTGAGCAATCATTTTTAAGGAAATGGGTAAAACATAGGCAATGCAATGCAATGCAATGCAATGCAATGCAATGCAATGCAATGCAATGCAATGCAATGCAATGCAATGCAATGCAATGCAATGCAATGCAATACAATACAATACAATACAATACAATAGCAGAGTTGGAAGGGACCTTGGAGGTCTTCCAGTCCAACCCCCTGCCTAGGCAGGAAACCCTATACTGTTTCAGACAAATGGCTATCCATCATCTTGTTAAAGACTTCCAGTGTTGGGGCATTCACAACTTCTGGAGGAAAGATGTTCCACTGATTAATTGTTCTAACTGTCAGGAAATTTCTCCTCAGTTCTAAGTTGTTTCTCTCCTTGATTAGTTTCCACCCATTGCTTCTTGTTCTACACTCAGGTGCCTTGGAGAATAGCTTGACTGCCTCTTCTTTGTGGCAACCCCTGAGATATTGGAACACTGCTATCATGTCTCCCCTAGTCCTTCTTTTCATTAAACTGGATTAAACTTCTTACGATCCCTCAGTCCATGTTTGGGTTATTTTTTAAAAAAAAAAATGAATCTAGCTTCCCTAATTAAAAGAGCAATTCGTCCTTTCAATATTGTAAGATATCCCCAAATGAAAGAGGAGGTGGTTTAATTTTTTGCTCAAAGAAAACGTTTCCTTTTAAAATTATGTATTTTACTCAGTGTGTTTATAAGCGTGACCCGACAAAATGGCGAACGACAAAATCGTGCTGACTAAACCGCGTCGCTAAAACCGCGACATCATCAACGCGCTGACAACAACGTGCCGACAAAAGCGCGGAGACAGAAGGGCGATTTCAGTCGACAGAGGGGCGATTTAAGTTAAGGTAAGGATTAGGTTTAGGGTTAGGTTTAGCGTTAGCGTTAGCGTTAGCGTTAGCGTTAGCGTTAGCGTTAGCGTTAGCGTTAGCGTTAGCGTTAGCGTTAGCGTTAGCGTTAGCGTTAGGGTTAGGTTTAGGGTTAGGTTTAGGGTTAGGTTTAGGGTTAGGTTTAGGGTTAGGTTTAGGGTTAGGTTTAGGGTTAGGTTTAGGGTTAGGTTTAGGGTTAGGTTTAGGGTTAGGTTTAGGGTTAGGTTTAGGGTTAGGTTTAGCGTTACGTTTAGGGTTAGGTTTAGCATTACGTTTAGGGTTAGGTTTAGGGTTAGGTTTAGGGTTAGGGTTAGGGTTAGCGTTAGCGTTAGCGTTAGCGTTACGTTTAGGGTTAGGTTTAGGTTTAGTTTTACAGCGCACTTCTGTCGCCACGCTGTTGTCGGCGCGATTCAGCGCTCATTCATCGGAGCGCTTTAGAACACGCGGTTTTGTCGCCGCGGTTTAGTCGGGCGCGGTTTTGTCATTCGCCCTTTTGTCGGTGAACCGTTTATAAGAGGAAAATGTGATATATTTTAACTGGAATACAGGCTTCCCCCTCCCCCCAAAAAAAACACCAAGTGGAAGATGTCTCTAGAATTTTCAAATCCTCCAAAATCTCTGTTATGTTTTAAGCGGAGGGAAGTCACCAACTGAAATGGGAAAGCTTAGGAAGTGAAATTGAAGGGGTGGTTTAGATGTTTGAACACCTCCCCCCAACCTGTGTCTGTTGGCATTTATCTTTTCATGTTCTATAGCCAGAAGCCAATTGATCACCAGGGCAATAGAGGTAATTAGCAGGATTCTATAGACGCTGAGTTTGTCGATCAGAAAGGTCGGCAGTTCGGCGGTTCAAATCCCTTGCGCTGCATAACGGAGTGAGCTCCCGTTACTTGTCCCAGCTTCTGCCAACCTAGCAGTTGTAAAAATGCAAGTAGAAAAATAGGGATCACCTTTGGTGGGAAGGTAACAGCATTCTGTGCACCTTTAGTGTTTATTCATGCCGGCCACATGACCACAGAAACATCTTCAGACAGTGCTGGCTCTTTGGCTTTGAAACAGAGATGAGCACTGCCCCCTAGAGTTGGGAACGACTAGCACATATGTGCGAGGGGAACCTTTTTACCTTTATAGTTTCATTTATTTATTGAGATGATTTCTCTCACCTCCCAAATCATGTAATTGTGTCTCCTTTTCTACTGTTCATGCCGCTCTGTAATATGTTTCCTAGTGGTTGGAGTAATATTCCTAAAGTTTTCTTCACTTTTTTCCTGTTTTCAGTGGAGGTTTTTTTCCTCTACTGTTTCTGACCTGTGAAATTGAGTTTCTCACCTGACTCAGATTCTCTCCCCACAACAATGGAAAACATATTGTAAGGTCTTAGCTGCAGACACACTCAAATCTCTCAGGAAGCCACTATGTTATTTCCTTTAAAAAGCTTATCTATTTTTATTTCACGCAACCGCCCACCTCAAGAATACTTTCTTATATATTCCTAACTTGAATCTTGTGTTCTCCATGCTCTTTTTATACCATATAAAGCTACCTGCTATCCAACAGTGTCTTCCATTTATGCTATACAACCTCACTTAGAACACATAGAATAATAGGGTTGGAAGGGACCTTGGAGGTCTTCTAGTCCAACCCTGTTCAAGCAGAAGACCCCGTATCATTCTGGACAAACGGCTGTCCAATCTCTTCTTTAAAACTTCTAGTGATGGAACACCCAAAACATGTAGAGTTAAGCCAGTGGTGAAATTCAATTTTTTTTTACTACTGGTTCTGTGGATGTAGCTTGGTGGGCATGACAGGGGAAAGATACTGCAAAATCCCCATTCCCACCCCACTCCTGGGGGAAGGATACTGCAAAATCTCCATTCCTTCCTCACTCCAGGCAAAGGATACTGCAAAATCACCATTCCCTCCCCACTTCAGGGGAAGGATTTTGCAAAATCTCCATTCCCTCCCCACTCCAGGGGAAGGATATTGCAAAATCTCCATTCCCTCCCCACTCCAGGGGAAGGATACTGCAAAATCACCATTCCCTCCCCACTTCAGGTGAAGGATTTTGCAAAATCACCATTCCCTCCCCACTTCAGGGGAAGGATTTTGCAAAATCTCCATTCCCACCCCACTTCAGGGGAAGGATACTGCAAAATCTCCATTCCCACCCCACTTCAGTGGAAGGATTTTGCAAAATCTCCATTCCCTCCCCACTCCAGGGGAAGAATATTGCAAAATCCCCATTCCCTCCCCACTCCAGAGGAAGGATATTGCAAAATCATCATTCCCTCCCCACTCAGAGGAAGGATATTGCAAAATGACCATTCCCTCCCCACTCCAGGGGAAGGATATTGCAAAATCTCCATTCCCTCCCCACTCCAGGGGAAGGATATTGCAAAATCTCCATTCCCACCCCATTCTGGGGCCAGCCAGAGGTGGCATTTGCCAGTTCTCTGAACTACTCAAAATTTCCGCTACCGGTTCTCAAGAACCTGTCAGAACCCGCTGGATTTCACACCTGACGTAAGCTGTTCCACTGGTTAATTGTTCTTACTGTCAGGAAATGTCTCCTTAATTCTAGGTTGAATCTCTTTGATAATCTCGTTACTTCTTGTCCTGCCATCAGGTACTTTAGAGAATAGGTCAATCCCCTGTTCTCTATGACAACCTCTCAAGTACTGGAAGACTGTTATCACATCGCTCCTAATCCCTCTTTTCATTAGACTAGGCGTACCTAGTTCCCTCAATGACTCATTTTATGGTGTAGCCATCAGAGATAATCTAAACAACTGGTAATAGCAAATTATCAATGACAAACAACCACTGGTAATAGCAAACTAACATTGTAGCTATCAGATCTAACCCTAACCCTAACCCTGTATTAGGTTGAACAAGGCTACAATTACAGAGAAAAGCTGAAGAATGTTTGGAAACAGAATTTTTGGAGACAATTCAAGTTTCCTACGCAATTGTTGCAAACTGCATATAGCTTTGTTCTTGATAAGCATTCCAATATTAGATAATGCAGAAATAATGTTCATGGATAATTTTTTTAGCACCAAAAATGTTACCCTGCATTGCCCTCCTAGCCCTCGTTCTCTTTGCTTGCCATTCAAGGATCTCATAATTATGAGATTTAACTCCACCCAAGAGGTAAAGGGTCCCCTCACACATATGTGCTAGTCGTTCCTGACTCTAGGGGGCGGTGCTCATTTCCATTTCAAAGCCGAAGAGCCAGCGCTGTATCCACCTGCGTTTCATTTTCAGCTCAAAAAAAATGAAAGCAAGATGCCTTTGCTTTATTGGAACTCAAGTAGAGAACATGAACAAGGCCCAATTTGATTTCTGCAGCTCGGTGCGTACAGCAACACCATCTACCTACTGATTATAAATGCAAGTGTTGGCATGGATATGTTTATTTCTATCATTTCACAACACCAACAACAGCCAATGCATATATTTGCAGAGAAAGGCCTCCGTCTCTTCCATTTTATGCTGTTCATTAAGTAAGAATACTTCGCTCTGGAGATTTATCACATTAATTAGCTCTGAAATTACTCATAGCAATTAAGTATATTGTTCTTAAACTCTTTGGAGATTATTGAAATACTTTTGTTGCTTCAGCGGGGAAGCATAAATAATGGGAGCAAAAACGTTGCTTTCCAAATGAACCCCACTATCTTCCCAGCCTTGAAATCTTACGATCTCACTTCCACTAGGGATTAGAAATAAACTTCATCCATCAGGGTTTTTTTTTTTAATAAGTAAATAATTTGGGTTTTGCTAAATACAGTAGGGGATGCGGTGGCTCAGTGGCTAAGACACTGAGCTTGTAGATCAGAAAGGTCGGCAGTTCGGCGGTTCGAATCCCTAGCGCCGCGGAACAGAGCGAGCTCCCGTGACTTGTCCCAGCTTCTGCCAACCTAGCAGTTCGAAAGCATGTAAAAAATGCAAGTAGAAAAATAGGGACCCCCTTTGGTGGGAAAGTAACAGCTCTCTGTGCACCTTCGGCATTTAGTCATGCCAGCCACATGACCACGGAGACGTCTTTGGACAGTGCTGGCTCTTCGGCTTTGAAACAGAGATGAGCACTGCCCCCTAGAGTCAGGAACAACTAGTTACAACAGCACTGAAAAACGGGACTTGTGGACTGTGCAGCATCGCCATGATCATGTGATCAAAATCCAAGCACTTGGCAACTGGTTGATTCTTATGACCGTTGCAGCATCCCAAAGTCATGTGATCCTCTCTTGTGACCTTCTGAGAAGCCAAGTCAATGGGGAAGCCAGATTCACTTAACAACCGGGTTCCTCAACTGCAGTTAGGCCCTTAACAACCGTGGCAAGGAAAGTCGTAAAGCGGGGCAAAACTCACTCAGCCAATGTCACGCTTAACAACAGAAATGTTGGGCTCAATGGTGACCGCAACTCAAGGACTATTCGCATACAGGAGCACCCAATAATATCTCTGCCGTTTGAGAGTCATATATTCAATATTTTGGGATAGACCTTGGCAGCTCAGAAAACCCGCACAGAATCTGAATATTACTCCAAATGGGATTGATGGTATAATTGGATAGAGAAGTATTTCTCAATCTTGGCGACTTTGGGGGATTCTGGGAGTTGAAGTCCACAGGACTTAAAGTCGCCAAGGTTGAGAAACACTGGGCTAGAGGAAAGGGGGAAAGCAGAAAAGCAAAAAAGGAAGGAAGAAAGATCAACAAATTAAAAAACAACTACAAAACCGGGAAATGATTAAAAGATAGAAATACAAAATAGACTGTAGCAAATAAATAATGGGAAATAAATGTAAAACGATGCAAATGTAATAAAGGTTGTTACACATAGAATATATAGAATGTTATATATATAGAATGAAGAAAAAAGATGTATGAAATAATATAAATACACACATATATAAAGTTATAGCTATACAAGACTTATATGTACAGGTAAAAGAATCACAACAGATATGTAAAAGAAGTGTAATGTGTTGCAAAGATGTGAAGTTTGCATAAACAAAATAAAAAGGTTTTTTTTAAAAATCCACACAGCACTGCATTTTCCTATGGGGGGAAAAATGGCTCTCAGGAAGCATGAATGCTAGATAAAGCGTGTACAAAAAGACCGACATTAGGAGAAACGCATGGAACAATACACATGAATGAGCCTGCAGGTCCTTTCCTGCCAATCTTCGGAGCGGTGGTTGCATAGGAAAAATAACCCCCTCTCCAAGCAACCACTAATATACAGGTAGTCCTCACGTTACGACTGCAATTGAGCCCCCCCCCCCCAAAAAAAAAATTCTGTTGCCACGTGAAACAGTGGTTAGGGTGAGTTTTGCCCCATTCCACAACCTTCCAAGCCACAGTTGTTAAGCGAATCACTGCAGTTGTTAAGTTAGACACATGGTCGTTAAGTAAATCTGGTTTATCCATTGACTTTGCATAACAGAAGGTCGCAAAAGGTGACCACGTCACCCCGGGAACCCTGCATAAATCATACATCATCATAAATACATGCCAGTTGCCAAGTGTCCAATTTTTGATTACAGCACAGGGATGATAAAACAGTTGTTAAGGGTGAAAAATGGCCGTAAATCACTTTTTTCAGTGCCGTCGTAACTTCAAAGGGCCACTAAATGAACTGTTACAAGTCAAGGATTACCTGTATTTGTGCTCCCAGACACTCTGCCTTTTTCATTTTGCATGCTAGAGTTGATGATGACCCCAAACATCCTACCCCTCAATTGGTGGAGAGATTATTCCATAAACATTCTTTGGGTACATTTACAAAGTCCTTCCTCCTTTTACAGGTCTGGAGGAGGGGGGAGACCACTGTGATTACAGACCTCCAGCCATCAAGTTTACAAAATGTTGTTGTAACAACAAGTAAGAAACTTGCAAGTCACAATGGACAGCTTCACACAATTGGCTAAGCTAGGCGTCTGCAACCTTAAACCCTCAAGGAGCCATTTGGACCCGTTTCCCACAGAAAAGAAAACACCGGGAGCCACAAAAACCTGGGTGGGTGTGGCCAACTCGACATCACTCACTCCAACCCAGGGACATGACACACACACAACCAGCCATGCCTACCCAGGTTTTGTGGCTCGCGGTGTTTTCTGTGAGAAATGGGTATCTCTCTCTGTGTGTCTCTCTCTTTCTCTCTCACTCTCTTTCTCCCTCTCTCTGTCTCTCTCTCTCATCTCAGGCCAGGCGAGGAGTGACTGGAAGGGGAGGGCAAGGGGCAGGGCCAGCCAGTGGTGGGTTCAGCCGACAGGGAGCTACAGCAGAGGGATGAAAGAGCCGCATGCAGCTCCAGAGCCATTGTTTGTTTGTTTAAATCCAATAAACAAACAAACAGAGCCATGGGTTGCCAACACCCGGGCTAAGCCAAAAAGAAACCAGCAGAATATCATCATCAAATTCACGTAACACCAGGGTTGGTTTTTTTCAGCATTAGCCCACGAGGTTTGTAAATTGCAAATTTAGCAGATGGGAGTGAATTAATCACCTTGGTTATCTGAATGGGCTTTGCACAGGCCAGCTGATCATCTGGACAGTGGGGAAAGCGGCCAGGGCCCCCCACTGCTTCAAGGGCCACAAATCAGACTTTATTCCTGGCCCTTGGACACCTGGCCTCGGGGACACCGGTTGCTCCCCCCCACGCTCTGTGGAACTATTTATAAGGCAGCTCCAGGGGGAAGCTTTCTAACGTTGCAGTCTGTTCTTCCCAAGAGATCCCTTGCCATCTCAATTCATGTCATCTCAAACCAGGCAAAGAAGCTGCTCCCAACCCCTTTGGTTTTTAAATCCTTCCCATTGCTTTTAGGCTGCTAGGTGTCTGGTTCTATTTCTGCTTTTATAATTTGCAGATTTACCTCTTTCTTTCTCTCTTCCCCCACCCTCCCCACCTCAACGGTAATTGTCTGGGTTTTTTATCTTCCATTGTAATGTTAGCCTTCTGTAAAGCAGTAATAAGAGACTTTCCTAACGCCCTTGAAAAACACAAATGCATAACAGAACTGAGATTTAGGCCATCTGGATAGGGATAAAAACTTTCCCACCAAGTGCAAGAATAAAGGACAGGAAAGAGAAATTCCAAGAGTTTCCTATTGATTTATGAGTTTTTGAAAAGAAGGAGGGGGAGGGAGGAAATGAGGAAGGGGGGAGGGAGGAAAGAAGGGAGGAGGGAAGGAGGAAGAAAGAAAGGCGGGTGGGAGGAAAGGAGGGAGAAAGGAAGGAAGGAAGGAAGGAAGGAAGGAAGGAAGGAAAGAAGGGAGGGATGAAAGAAGGAAAGAGGGAGGAGGGAGGGTGGGTGGAAGGAAGGAAGGAAGGAAGAAGGGAGGGAGAAAGAAAGGAAGGAGGGAGGGAGGAAGGAAAGGAAAGAAGGAAAGGAAAAAAGGAAAGGAAAGAAGGAAAGAAGGAAGGAGGGAGGAAAGAAGGAAGGAGGGAGGGAGGAAGGAGGGAGGGAGGGAGGAAGGAAGGAGGGAGTGAGGAAGGAAGGAAGGAAGAAAAGAAGGGAGGGATGAAAGAAGGAAAGAGGGAGGGTGGGTGGAAGGAAGGAAGGAAGAAGGGAGGGAGGAAGGAGGGAGGGAGGGAGGAAGAAAGGAAGGAGGGAGGGAGGAAGGAAAGGAAAGAAGGAAAGGAAAGAAGGAAAGGAAAGAAGGAAAGACGGCAGGAGAGAGGGAGGGAGGGAGGGAGGGAGGGAGGGAGGGAGGAAGGAAGGAAGGAAGGAAGGAAGGAAGGAAGGAAGGAAGGAAGGAAGGAAGGAAGGAAGAGCTTCCAATTTCAGACCCAAATCTTTGTTGTTGTTGCTGCTGTTGCTGTTCTTTTATGTATAGACGAAGTCAGATGCGTGGCTTGAATTTCTCAAGCTTGATATCCCATCGGGCTGATGCGTCTTGTCCCTTTTTGTCGGCCTGTCTCGTCACACAGTGTAATGTGGCATTTCAGTGTAACAGGCTGAGACACGTCATGCCAATGACATGTCAGGCTAGTGAATTTCAAAAAGACACAGTTCAATGAAAAACATGGGTTTCTAACTGCCCTGGGGGTTTAAAAACCTTGGGGAAAAAACACAAACATGTGCATGCACAAATACACACAAACAATACACACACGACACATATTACAGGCTCTTGTTGCCATCGGAGATTAGCTTTTTGTTCTGTTGTTTTAGCAGTACTGACCAGGAAACTATGGACAGAGCCATTCAGCTCTGCTCACTTGTGTTTCTGGGAAGTTTAATTCTAATTATCATCCATAGAGTCGTAAGTCTTCATTTTTTCAATGTTCTGAGCCAATTGTTTCTGTACATTTAGGACATTTTCTCAATGTGAGAAGAAAAATGAAAGAAATCATCTCTTCTTTGTGTCTTAAAAGACTGAGTTGAAAAATATGCTTGTGATGTCCCGAATTGTTTAATACCTGCTTACTCCCTTTTTTTAGGAGTCTGTAATCCCTTAATTCAGGCTAGAGTCAATGCAACTGGATGGAGCTAAGCATTTACTGGCTGGATGCCCTTCCTGACACCTATGTGGAGTTTGCAGCAGATTTCTTTTTCTTTGCGCTCTAAGAGAGAAACATCTGCCACTACTTGGGATTGAACTTTCGACCTTTCGAGTGGCAGGCGAGCAGCTTCACCACTAGGCCACCAGGCCACTCATCTTACACCTGTTTCTCTGCTGAAATTCTTACAGTCTAGTTGCTGTGTAAGTGCTTTTTCCAGGATAATCCAACAGGAATAGAGGGATACAAGTCCTGCTCCTATATGAACCTAAGTAATTGTTCAGAGCATTTTCAGAGATGCTGCTGTGGGTGTGCTCATTTTACAAGACTGCCTTGCTGGAAGGAGCCTCCCATAAGCGTGTGGCTCCTAGCATGAGCATAATGCACCTGTTGTGCTAGACATTGTTATGCCCTGCCAGATTCAAATGGCAGAGCCACAGATCTAGCTGAGCATGTTCCCCCATCCAACAGCTGCCTTCCAAATTTGGAGAAAAGTGAAATCCTTTAGAAGTTGGCATCTGTAGTTAATTCAGAGAACTCTGGATCAGAATAGAATAGAATAGAATAACAGAGTTAGAAGGGACCTTGGAGGTCTTCTAGTCCAACCCCCTGCCTAGGCAGGATACCCTACACCACTTCAGACAAATGATTATCCAACATCTTGTTCAAAACATCCAGTGTTTGGAGCATTCACAACTTCTGGAGGCAAGTTGTTCCACAGATTAATTTTTCCATCAGGAAATTCCTCCTCAGTTCTAAGTTGCTTCTCTCCTTGATTAGTTTCCACCCATTGCTTCTTGTTCTACCCTCAGGTGCTTTGGAGAATAGCTTGACTCTCTCTCTTCTTTATGGCAACCCCTGAGATATTGGAACACTGCTATCATGTCTCCCCTAGTCCTTCTTTTCATTAAACTAGACATACCCAGTTCCAGCAATTGATCTTCATATGTTTTAGCCTCCAATCCCCTAATCCTCTTTGTTGCTCTTCTCTACACTCGTTCTAGAGTCTCCACATCTTTTTTACATCGTGGTGACCAAAACTGAATGCAGTATTCCAAGTGTGGCTTTACAAAGGCATTATTAAGTGGTATTAACACTTCGCGTGACCTTGATTCTATCCCTCTGTTTATGCAACCTAGAACTATGTTGGCTTTTTTGACAGCTGCTACACTGCTGGGTCATATTTAAATGGTTGTCCACTAGGATTCCAAGATCCCTCTCACAGTTACTACTATTGAGCAAGGTGCCACCTATACTGTACCTGTGCATTTTGTTTTTCTAAATGTAGAACCTTACTCTTTTCACCATTGAATTTCATTTTATTAGATAGCGCCCAATGTTCAAGTTTGCCAAGATCCTTCTGTATCTTGAGCCTATCTTCTGGAGTGTTGGCTATTGGCGTCATCTGCAAATTTGATGAGTTCCCCATCTAGAGCCGAGGTGGCGCAGTGGTTAGGGTGCAGTACTGCAGGCCACTTCAGCTGACTGTTATCTGCAGTTCAGCGGTTCAAATCTCACCGGCTCAGGGTTGACTCAGCCTTCCATCCTTCCGAGGTGGGTGAAATGAGGACCCAGACTGTGGGGGCAATATGCTGACTCTGTAAACCACTTAGAGAGGGCTGAAAGCCCTATGAAGTGGTATATAAGTCTAACTGCTATTGCTATTGCTATCCCTTTGTCTAAATCAGTGGTTCCCAAACTTGGCAACTTTAAGACTTGTGGACTTCAACTCCCAGAATTCTCCAGCCAGCAGCTGCTGGCTGGAGAATTCTGGGAGTTGAAGTCCACAAGTCTTAAAGTTGCCAAGTTTGGGAACCACTGGTCTAAATCATTCAAGGGATCATTCATCGTCCAAATACTTCAAGGGACATCCAGATCAAATTGTGTACGAGACAAATTGTGTAAGAGCCAAGGTGGCGCAGTGGTTAAAATGCAGCACTGCAGGCTACTGCTAGATCAGCAGGTCAGCGGTTCAAATCTCACCGGCTCAGGGTTGACTCAGCCTTCCATCCTTCCGAGGTGGGTAAAATGAGGACCCAGATTGTTGGGGGCAATATGCTGACTCTCTGTAAACCGCTTAGAGAGGCCTGAAAGGCCTATGAAGCGGTATATAAGTCTACTGCTATTGCTATAACCTTCAGAAAAGAAGGTTAGTGAAGAGGATGTCATCCATGTTTGCATAGACTTGTGGAGTTTTTAACTCTTCCAGCCACAAAAAAAATAATAAAGCATAATTTTTGCCCTCTAAAATACGGCGCATTCCTGAGGCTCAAAGGCAGCCTACAGAGCAAACTAACATTGGTGTCTCCCACCTTTACCGGTTCCTTAATTTCACGGTTTAAAAAATACTCCGAGTTGACCTCACTTGAATTCCTATATTTTAGCCATTTTGATGTCACGGTTCAGTAATCGTTCATTAAGTACAGAGGTTTCAAATGAAGAGCCGAGACCAAAAAAAAAAAAAAAAAAATTCTTAATGATGACAAGTGATGTAATTTAGTTTTATTCCCATCTTACGCTGGTGCCCTCTAGCGCCTCTGTAGTTAAGGGTCTGTCAGTGGCTCCATTATAAAACATTCCCCTGTTTGCGAGGGGCTTATATTTCAAACTGATTCACTCTGGGTTTTAAAACTGCCACGGAAATCTAAGCCCTGGAGGTTGTTTTTATATACAAATTGGAAAGGGTTCTAGGTTAATCGCCTAAATTGGAAGCATAAAAATCTAAATAGAGAGTGTCTTTCTCTCCTGCCCCTTTTTATCGTTGAAATATTGACCCGTGAGGCATCATTCAAAAAAAAATCTGGCCTGATGAGGCTTAGAGAAGCAAAAATTTGCTGTTAAAACAAAAAAATTATATGTAGTTGGTGCAGGAACTTTGCCCTTTTCAAAGTGGAGGTTACCATTGTTACCCACTGCCTGTTTTTTTTCTTGGGGGTAGAGAGGAGTTTTTTGTCAAATGTAACTCAGGGGCGAGCAATATTTTCTTAAGACTTATATTTTTATTTTTTTTGGCTTCCTATGCATTTGGTTAACATCGGCATGGCTGCTTGCAAGCAAAATCTATCCATTCATCTGTCTGGATGAAAATCTATTCAGGCCTCTCCATTTAGAACTGGATATTACGCTATTGTTCGTTTGTGTGAATAAAGTATAAAGGGTTATTCTCCAAAACTCCTGAGAATACTTTGGACAGCCAAGAAAAGACCACAAAGGATTGTCGGACGGTTCAGCCCAGAGTTCTCAAGTCAAGTCACATATGGCCAGGTTCAAATGATACTACTTCGGATGTGTTATGTTTTCTGAAGAAGGTTTTGATGTTGGCAAAGTTGAAAGGAAAGAGGCAGAAGGAAAGAGAAGATGATGACTAACAGCAACAATTACCGTGATGATGAGGATCAGGGGTGCGATTCAGCCGGTTCGAACTGGTTTGGGTGAACTAGATGTTAATTTTAATCTGGTTCGCCAAATTGGTAGTTTTAAGGATTGGCTGGCGCCGCCCACCCCTCCCCTCCTAGGAGTCTCCATGTGGCCCATTTTGGATGCGAGGTAAATGCAGGGCCTATGCGGAGGCTCTGGGAGGGTGAAAAATGGGCCTACCGGAAGTACCAGGAATCCAGAAATGGGCCTGTTTCCGGCCTCCAGAGGGCCTCCGGAGCCCAGGGGAGGCCATTTTCACCCTTCTGGAGGCTCAGGAAAAGCCTCCGGAGCCTAGAGATGGTGAAAACACCCACACACACACCATGGTGCAGGAAGCCGACTAGGTCATGCTCCCCCATGGCCACACTCACCCAGCAACTGGGCAGTGAACCGGTGGCTAAAATTTTTCAATCCCACCCCTGATGAGGATTCAACTCCCAGAATTCCCCAGTCAATATGTCTTAAAGTTTCCAAGATTGAGAAACACTGATATGATGGTAAATACGGTTGTATATTAATCTGGGGAGCAGGACAAAAGAAATGTCATTTCCTGGTTGTTGCAAGAAAATATCTTGGAGCTTGGAATCTCAAATCAATGAGGCCTTAATTATATAATAAGAGTTTTAGGTATGGAATGATTGCTAAAAGCACAACAGTGCATGGCTTCCATGTGTTTCCAGAGCCTAACATTTCTTACTATAAAAAGTGGGGTAAGTAGACATACCCCTCAATACTTTATCCAATTTATGTAGACTAGATAACTGTTCTGTCCCCCCTTCTCCACTTGTTCAAAGATGACAGGCAGACAGACTTAAAAGGAAATAACTTTATCAGTCCTCGGCTCACGCTGGCTGCGAGCCCAAAAATAAACATAAATAAAGTCTCTGGCAAGAAGATAATAGAATGCAAAACAAAACTCTTACAAAGCAATTCACTTCTCCAAGTGTCTCCTTGAATCAGGGTTACCGAAAGCAAATCACTTCTCCAAGTGTCTCTCACAAACAAACCACGACCGATGAATGATGAACGTTGACTTCTGCAACCAGGGCGTGGCGCCATCCGTCCTTTTATCACCAGAAGACGACACTAACGAGCCCCAGCTGCATTGTTAATCTTGCATCCCGACTCAACTCACAGCAAACGTCTGCTGAGTCACAACAGATAACCATCATGCAAAAGATAGCTAGGCACACACAAGGAAAATGGGCATAGGAAGTCTTTAGGAAGGGATCCTCCTTAGTTTTGGGGAAAGTTAAAAGGAGAGAAATGTCTGTGGACATTCTCAATCATCCAGGTCATGGTTTTCTCAAAGGTGCTTCCCCCACCTCCAGAAAAAAGGCAACTGGACTTTCTTGACAACATTTCACTTCTGATCCAAGAAGATTCCTCAGTTCTCCCACCATTCAGTCAGAACTGAAGAAGCTTCTTGGATCAGAAGCAAAACGTCTTCAAGCAAAAACAAAGGAAGTCCTGATGTCTTTTGGAAAAAGCACCTTGGGGATAAAAGTATTGATTGATTTGATTTGATTTTATTGTATTTATATGCTGTCCTTTTCCCCCGAAGGGGACTCAGGGCGGCTCACAATTTAAATCAGGGAAGGGGGTACAGACAAAAAATAAAAACGAAACATAACAATGCATAATTTAAAAACACACAACAGTCATACCATTCGAGACGGGGGCAACAGCTCTTTAGCTCCAGGCCTGTTGGAACAGCCAGGTTTTAAGGGCTTTGCAGAAGGCCTGGAGGGTGGTGAGGGTTCGAATCTCCACGGGGAGCTCATTCCAGAGGGTCGGAGCAGCCACAGAGAAGGCTCTCCTCCGGGTAGTCGCCAGTCGACACTGGCCAGCGGATAGAATTCGGAGGAGGCCTAATCTGTGGGATCTAATCGGTCTAGTGGAGGTAATTGGCAGTAGGCGGTCTCTCAAGTACCCAGGTCCAATACCATGAAGGGCTTTATAAGTGACGACTAGCACCTTGAAGCGTATCCGGAGACCAATAGGCAGCCAGTGCAGCTCGCGGAGGATAGGTGTTACGTGGGTGAACCGAGGTGCACCCACAATCGCTCGCGCGGCTGGATTCTGGACAAGCTGAAGTCTCCGAATGCTCTTCAAGGGCTGCCCCATGTAGAGCACATTGCAGTAGTAAAGAAGGGAAATAAAGAAGGGAAGAATGCTTTTTAGACTTGCAAGATTCTCTTAACGGAAATTCTTCCGCAACTTTGACTGTAACTTTGTGGCTTGTATCCTTACGGTTTATATTGATTGTTTCCTAGTATGATTTGATTGCTTATTTGTACCCTGTGACTATCATTGTTGTACCTTATGAGTCTTGACGAATGTATCTTGTCTTTTTATGTAGACTGAGACCATCTGCACCAAAGACGAATTCCTTGTGTGTCCTATCACACTTGGCCAATAAAGAATTCTATTCTATTCTATTCTATTCTATTCTATTCTACTCTAATCTGCTCTGCTCTTCTCTTCTCTTCTCTGCTCTATTAGTATATTGACCCATTTGCAACAGCTCGCTTCCTGTCCCCACCCCCATCTAGCATCTCTCATTCAAGCTCCCAAAATAGACAACTGCTTGCTCCTCATCTTTCTCTCCAGCCTGCCCCCCTCCCTTTTAAAAATGACAGAGTTATCAATGGTTGGATTGTCAAGTGACATAATTTTCCTCCCCACCCTGACACCTCCCAGATGCCCACACTTCCAGCGACACATTCCAAAAGGCACCCGGAGCCATTCAAAATGCCGCTCTTCCATTTTTATTTTTTTATTTTTTAAAGAGCTGAATGCATAAATGAAAGTGAAGTTTCCCAAATTAAAACCGATGAAGATCGGCTGCGGCATTGTCACCTCGCTATTTCGCTTACGCCTGGCTGTGGGGACTGATGACAGCTACAGATGCCGATAGTTTTTTGACCTACTCCAGAAATCTGGCACTCTGGAAGAAAAAATTAAAAGAAGAAGAAAACGAAAAAAAGGGGGGGGGAATGGAGCACGGTTAAAAAAAAAAAAGTAAACTCTGCAGAGAAAGAAAGAAAGAGAGAGTAGCTGACAGCTCAAACCGAAGAGGAAAATTAGAAAAGAAAGCTCGTTCTTTCCCACCATATGGACCCAGAGCATCTCAGGACAGCTGGGGGAAAAAAACATCACGTTTCCCTTTTGCATGTCCAAGATTGTGAGGCTCCTTTTTAATATGGCTATCAATAATGCTAAATGATTAACACCAAAGATTTATGTTAATTTCATTATAAGCTGCATTTGTCCTCTTGTGTTGAATTAAGACTGTCAAACCATCCTTCTTTTTGCCTGGCGAAGGACTTTTAAAATGCAAGCCTAACACATAACATCTGATCATTAATATGTTAATAATGTCCCTGTTTTCATAGATATACCAGAGACACAAGGAAGATGGGGAGGAGGGAAAAGATCTGTCTGGAGAAAGGAGACTTACATGGCAGGGGGGGGGGAGGTGGAATTCCTGGGGCGACAGCTTCTGATGAATAGAGGCGAACATCTTTTGGAATAGTTTATTCTGGGAAGGCTATTTGCCAATAATCAGTGTTTGGCTGGCAGCCGGGGCTGAGATCCACATCCACACAGCTACTTTTGGAAAAGGTTAGCCACAGGTTGTGTGAACGCTAACAAATTCACGGTGCAGGAGCTTGTGGAAAATATCATAATGCCAAGTCCCGGGGCTGTAATCACCTCTGCATTCTATGCAACAGATGCCAAAGTAAAAGAGAATAGAGTATCAGAGTTGGAAGGGACCTTGGAGATCTTCTAGTCCAACCCTCTGCTTAGGCAGGAAACTCTACACCACTTCAGACAGATGGTTATACATTCTCTTCTTAAAGGTCCAGTGTTGGGGCATTCACAACTCCTAGAGGCAAGTTGTTCCATTGATTAATTGTCCTAACTGTCAGGATATTTCTCCTTAGTTCTACGTTGCTTCTCTCCTAGATTAGTTTCCACCCTTTGCTTCTTGTCCTAACCTTAAGTGCTTTGGAGAATAGTTTGATTCCCTCTTCTTTGTGGCAGACTCTGAGATATCAGAACACTGCTATCGTGTCTCCCCTAGTCCTTCTTTTCATAAGACTAGACATATCCAGTTCCAGCAATCGTTCTTCATATGTTTTAGTCCCTAAGCTACACCCACCAAGCCATGCCACACCCACCAAGCCACGCCCATAGAACTGGTAGTAAAAAAATTTGAATCCCACCACTGATTTCCTCATTATCCTTACAAACCTTTCAACATCCCTTGCGTGAGAACACTGATAAACTCTCTTTATGTTACATCCTTTATGTTTTTACTTTATGCTGGCTGTATTTAAAAAAAAGGTAAATGTATTATATTCTAAAGTGCTGCATTGTATAGTATCACATTGTGATTTTAAATTAATTCTAGCCAGACCAAGACAAATGGGTTTAGAGGCATCCTGGTCGTTCTTGTCCATCTATTGATTTTTGTCCAGCAAATTTCTTTTCCTGAACTTGTCGTTTTTCTGACTTCAGATTCTGAATGAAATTAAGACAAATTCTTTTTCTAGTTTCATTCAGTGGTGATCTTCAGACAGACTTCAGTCCCTGAAGGAGGCTAAAAAACATCTACCTGTTTTACTTTTGTGATTCTAGGCTTGTTACATGGAAAATTTCACCTTCCTTTATCTCCACCTTACTTTCACTATACACAGTAACATTAGAAAGCAATTTAGGACAGAGAGGGGGGAAAATGAATACTTGCTGGTAATCATTTTAATTGCATTGAATGAATTTAATTGAATTCTACTTAATTTAAATTAAGTCACATTTCATTTTTTGCTCTGATACCAGCCATTTCTTGTTTGGGAAATATATTTAGGCATGAATATGGCCTTCCCCCTGAAAAAACGGTTACAAAACGAAGTACAACTTCTGTTTATAGAGGAAGCTAAAGATAGATTTCCATTTTTGGGTTCATTGCAAATTTGTGCAACGATTTAGTCATAACTCAGTTCTGTTGAGTTTCTGAACTAGTCTGCAATTTCTTAACAACAACATTGTGTCAGAATATTGTACTTCTTTAAAAGTGTAATTTGTAAATCTGGAAATAGAAACAAAGGGAGACTAGAGCATGCAAGATGGGAACCAAAGACTTAAGAACAAACTGGCCTGTTATAAAAAATGCCAGCTTTTCTCCTACAAGAAACAAAATAACAGCTGGGCGGATATGACCTCATAGACAATCCTCACACTATTAAGGACCTTGGAGTACTCATCTCAAATGATCTAAGTGGCCAGAGCTCACTGCAACAGCATTGCGAAAAAGGCATTAAGAGTTTTTTAACCTAATCTTGTGTAGTTCTTCTCCGGTAATATTGAACTGCAAATTAGGGCATACAAAACTTTTGCTAGACCAATTCTCGAATACAGCTGTCTGGAACCTGCACTGCATATCGGACATTAATACAATTGAGTGAGTCCAGAGATATTTCAGGAGAAGAGTCCTCCACTCCTCTGCTCACAACAGAATACCTTAATGTCACCAGGCTTCAAATTTTGGGCTTAGACAACTTAGAACTTCACTGCCTTCGATCAAACCTAAGCATAGCACATAAAATTATCTGCTACGATGTCCTACCTGTCAATGAATACTTCAGCTTCAACCGTAACAATACGCAAGCACGCAATAGATACAAACTTAAGGTAAACCACTCCAAACTTGATTGCAGAAAATACGACCTCAGCAACAGAGTGGTCAATGCCTGGAATGCTCTACCTGACTCTGTGGTTTCTTCCCCAAACCCCCAAAACTTTAACCTTAGACTATCTACTGTCAACCTCACCCCATTCCTAAGAGGTCTTTAATGGGCGTGCAGAAGCGCACCAGCGTGCCTATCATCTCTGATCTAATATTCCTTTGTATTCGTATTCATTTCATGTATTCATAATCATGTCTATACTTATGTCTCTTATCTAATTCATGCTTGATGAAAATAAATAAATAAATAAAAATGGTTAAGGTAAGGTCAGGAGAAAGAGACGTAAACATGGAGTCAGATAGATAGGCAGGTAAAACAGAGGGATATATAGAGGGCTGGATGGACAGAGAGACAAAAGACATATATGACATAAATCTTACAGTGGGCAATAACTGGTTTTCTGTGTTATTAACCATTTTTCTAGCATCTGCAATAAAAAATAACTTATCAGAGCTGTGTCCTTGAATCTCCAGCTGCAAGCTTTCCAGTTTCAAATATTGATCAGTGAAAAGCCTGACAGAGTGTTTGCACTCAACTTTCCCTGAACATTTTTTTTTGGGGGGGGAGATTGCCTTTTTCTATTCCAGAAAGTGGGGTGCAAAACATTATAGCTGCAAACTATTCAAAAGACAATGGTATACCAATCCACTGTTGAGTGAGAATTAGTGCAGGTGGCCAAAAAAAAAAATGCAGACCAAAAAAAGATTTGCCCTTAAAGAAAGATGAATAAGGAAAGTTATCATAATGGATGTTTGAACATCTCAGTTTAACCTAAACAAATTTTAATCACCTCCACTAGAGTCAACTCAATCTCTGGCCAAGCGAGGATCAGAAACTTTGTGAATAAGAAATTGAGTTGCAAAAAAAGTTGTCCTGTTTACTCATAGAAAATACTGTCGTTTGCTTAAAATGCTTATATTATCCTAGATTTTTAATTAGCCCTGATCAGGCACATTAAGATGAGATAATGCTCTTATTTGGTTATTTCCTAAATAATATTAAAATCTATAGCCACTATAGGCTTAGAACGTTAGAAAGCATTATGTTCTACTTCTGAAATTTAAAATTGTACATATCTGTTAAAAAATGATCCTAAATAAGTTTTCATCTTCTTAAATATTAGCAGTCCGCTTTTCGGCTACTCTTTTGCAATCATCCAGATTTTTGCAGCTCATATACCAGGGGTGTCCAAATTTGGGAACTTTTAAGACTTGTGGACTTCAACTCCCAGAATTCCCCAGCTAGCATGGCTGGCTGGGGAATTCTGGGAATTGAAGTCCACAAGTCTTAAAGTTCCCAAGTTTGGACACCCCTGTCATATACAGTACCTTTAACAGACTTGTAACCAGTCAAGAATCTCTCTTGGATTTGATTTAGGCTATACACACAGAGACACCCTATAGTTATGTATAATGTATTTTATTTAAATTATCTTTGATGTATTACTAAGTAACAACATGCTAACTAGCAGAGCAGCATTTCAAATTTAGTTCTAAAAAGGTACCTTGAAGTGCACAGAGATAGAACAGAGCAATTGTCCTCGGCTCATTAAAGCAGTTGTATCTTTTTCTAGTATCAGGCAACTGTCATCTATGATGCTGGGGGAGATGCAAATGCTTTAAGGAGCTGCAAACCAGTGCTGTTTCTACCGCTACATTTTCCAAAAGCACTTTTATGAAGAAACTAAATTTGAAGTTTCAAACAATCCTCGGAAGCAAAATGACATCCAACGTTTTTAATGTTTACCTAATAAAATCCTTTGAAGAAGAAAACAGAATCTAGACAACTGAAGTTCAGCAGTGAATTGGTACCAGATAAGCATCAATGGAATTCAAGAAGGGTTGAGCTTGGACATTTGTGGGAACAAAACAGCTCTGGGCTAATGACTCATTTAACTCCACTCTCAGCTCTGCCTGCTCTTCCTACAAACCCGAACTAAATCAGCAACATCCTCTGCCATTTTTAATATACAGGCGAACATATTCTCACTCTCGCACACAAACGCACGCTCACAAATGCTGTACACGCTTCCATTCTAACCTGCCATTTCCTTATACTGGTCATTTTAAGACAGGAAACTGCATAAAACATCCGTTACAGTAATGACGTGCTTTGGGAATGAATCAAGTTTTTATTGTGGTACAGCTAATAATGTTGCTGGAAGAGCCATTAAAGCTATTTTTCCCCCTCCAGCTTAATAAACGTTGCTAATTGAAAGTAGCAGATTAAAATCGCTACTAAGCAATACAAGATAGAGCCCGATACTATACGTTTCTGTTTCTCCCCCAATAGGTAGAAGAGTAAAAATGACTCCTAAGGAAGGGAGCACCCAGCTTCCTCCTGTATGAATCCCCCAGTTTCCCAACCTGATTTTATGTTTAGGTGTTTTAAACGCAAAATGAATTAAGGGGAAACTGACAGGCCACAAAGAGAAGAAAATGTTTCCGGTATTCCCTAAACTTCCTAGAAAGTCTCTGGGCTAGGTTCCACCACAAAACTGCGGTAGACGAAAGCGCGCTCGACGAAAGCGCGTACGTGACGTCATCATAGCGCGATGAAAACATCGCGCTGTGATCGATAAATGTAAAAATAAAGCAAAAACCTTACCCTAACCCCCCCAAACCTAACCCTAAACCTAACCCTTCACCTAACCCTAAATCTAACCCTAAACCTAACCCTTAACCTAACGCTAAACCTAACGCTAACCCTTAACCTAACGCTAAACGTAACCCTAATGCTCTAAACCTAACCCTAACCCTTAACCTAACCCTAACCCTAACCCTAACCCTAAACCTAACCCTTACCTTTATGTGAATCGGCTTGCTTTAATTTTATTTTTATTTCAATTTTTAATTTTTTTCGTCGCGCTGTGATGACGTCAAATGCGTGCTTTCGTCGAGCGCGCTTTTGTGGACCGCGGTTTTGACGGGTCACGTCTGGGCTATACATGAGCCCTACAGGCATTTTTTCACTAATAAAAATGATGCATAGCCATTTCTCAGCACCCTTTGTTTGGGAAGGTATCCATGGGAGGCGGCAAAAAGTTATGAATGAAAGGAAACCTGCTAGTGGAAAAGACCCAAAGAATTTGCTTTGTGGTAAAAGGATTTTCTGTCTCCTCTTGCCCACAATGGCCATCGTTTTTGTTCTGACTGAGGCTTCCCAAGAGCATGCAGCAAACTCCTGGTCCCAACAAAAAAAACCTTTTATTAATTTACTGTTAACTCTGCTCATTCACAGCCAAAAAAGTCTTTCAAGGGAAGATTTACAGTCACAGACCTTATCTGGATTAGAGAGCTGCCAGGCCGATATCTGCAAAACTTGGCAAGGAGTCTCGGAGAGTCACGAACCAATTAAGCAAGCTAATTGTCTCCTGCAAACTCCACTCCCCTTTCACTCTCCTTTTATTTCCTCGGCGGGGGGGGAGGGCATTCATCATCCACCTGTGGCCTCACTCCCAAGTTGACCCCTGTTCTTTAGCCGTTCCCTTCGTCTGGCAACTCTGTGCATGCACACACTGTAAACAGGCTCCAGCTGTTTGTCTGCCTCACTGATGTCTGACTCTGAAGGCAGATGATAACTGTCAGATGGCCCTCGCCCCCTTCTCTGCCTCCAACACAGAGCCCTCATCAGAGCCTTCCCCGGACTCCAGGACTGTCCCATGTTCCTCCCCAACCTTTTCACTGTCCAAATCTGCTGCCAGCTTTGCTGGCTGCTGGCGGGCCACAACACTCCTCAATACTCTTTAACATAGCAGTTTTTTGCAGCAGGATCTGGATTACCAATGATACTGTAGACCAGTGATTCTCAACCTTGTCAGCTTTAAGACATGTGGACTTCAACTCCTGGAATTCCTCAACCAGCAAGAGTGGAAGTCCAGACATCGCCAAGCTCTAAAGGTTCAACAACATCTGCAAAGAGCTGGCAAGCACCTTGTGTAGAGGGCAGGATTTCTGCAGCACCATGGAGAGCTCCTGATGGATGCTGTCTAAACCTGATTGATACTCATCTTCTTTTTCTGATATTATCTAAATAGGTGAATTCATCACATCTTTGGGCAGTGAATACAATACGTTAATTACGCATTGTGGAAACTCTCCATTTAATAGTCTTCGTCACATTTTCCAAAGTGTCCCTATTATAGGAAAGCACTTAAAGAAAGCTAAAATTATTATCTTTGTTGTTGTTGTTGTTGTTAGTTGTGAAGTCGTGTCCGATCTAACATGATCCCGTGGACAACATTCCTTCAGATCTTCCTCTCCTCTACTATCCTCTGGAGTCCATTTAAGCTCACGCCTACTGCGTCGGTGACTCCATCCAGCCACCTCATTCTCTGCCGTCACCTTCTTCTTTTGCCCTCCATCTTTCCCAGCATTAGGCTCTTCTCCAGTGAGTCCTTCCTTCTTACTGGATGTCCAAAGTATTTCAGTTTCATCTTCAGGATCTGCCTTCTAAAGAGCAGTCAGGGTTGATTTCCTCTAGGACTGACCAGTTTGATCGCCTTGCAGTCCAAGGGACTCGCAGGAGTCTTTTCCATTATTATCTTAAACAATACTAATCTAGGGATATATGTTAAATGGAGTCTATATTGTTGCTTCTTTGTTGTTGTTGTTGTTGTTGTTTTCCTTCATCATCATTGCTTGAAAGGCAAGCTGTCTCTAAAATTACTCCCGGTGGCTCTATTTAATGGCCAAGTTTTCTGACACGCTGGGAGAAAAAATTGCTTGTGTTAATCTACCTTGTTAAATTTGGAGTCTGCTACAGACATAAGCTTTAACCCTTGATCATTACCCCTTCAGTCCCTATACCTATGAATTTCTACCCTTATATAGAAACAGAAATATTGATATTTTAATCCAATTTAACCATTCCAACCTATTACTTTCAGCCTCTTCCCATAGTAATGCCAGCAGGCCTGGGGATAGGTTCCTAATTCACCCGCCCGAGTGTTTGATTGTTGAACGAAAGTTGTGTTTTACTATTTTTTTTTTCTTTGTTCACATTTTGTTTTGTTTTTGATGTTGCACTTCCCTCCCTTGTGATTGTAAGCCGCCCTGAGTCCCCTCAGGGAAAAGGGCGGCCTATAAATTTTAATAAATTCAAATTCAAATTCAAATGCTAAATTGAGTACATTGTATTACGATTCCTGGATTTTGGATTCAGATTCTCCTTTGATCATAGGGAATTCCCTATTTCCCAGCAGAAATTTCTTTTCTGTGTTTGACAAGAACATTGGGCACAATCCCAAATGTCTTGAACAGATGTAAAACCAGTTTAGGATCACAAAAATTAGCTGAAGTGACCTTAATATTTGTGTGTGTCCCACTCTTTTTCCCCCAAATAGCTTCAAGAAAATGAGAAGTAGACACAGATGTTTCCCTATTATTTGAAACAAGGTCACACCTGATTCTAAATTTCCATAACGCTTAACTGTGGTTAATGAAAATGAACCAGATTCATAAATAATAATTTGCAATAAGGTTGCGTCCACAAACCATTGCTGAGATTCTTCAACTGAATTCAAAGAATCAGAATTTTCTTTGCTGGGGGAGTTGCGGTGGGGGGGGGACTCCCAACACCTAGCTGCCTGGGGAATTCTGGAAGTTGAAGTCTACACATCTTAAAGTTGCTAAGGTTGAGAAACACTGGTTTAAGTGATGGAATTGGTCAATAGGAACCTGAAAATATAAAAACCTTCTAAACAATGCACAAGGGATGCAGTGGCTCAGTGGCTGAGATGCTGAGCTTGTCAATCAGAAAGGTCGGCAGTTTGGCGGTTTGAATCCCTAGTACTGCATCACAGAGTGAGCTCCCATTACTTGTCCCAGCTTCTGCCAACCTAGCAGTTCGAAAGCAAGTCAAAATGCACATAATAAAATAGGGACCACTTTGGTGGGAAATGTTCCGTGTGCCTTTGGCATTTAGTCATGCTGGCCACATGACCACATAGACATCTTTGGACAGTGCTGTCTCTTCATCTTAGAAACGGAGATGAGCACCGCCCCCTAGAGACAGGAACGACTAGCACATATGTGCGAGTAGAATCTTTACCTTAAACAATGCACATTTTGAAGTAGTTCACAAGGAAAGTACAGGTATTGAACATGAAGTGGGAAGGTCTTCATTCCACCTCATCAATAAGAACTTTTTTTCATTCAGAGTCTTAGCCAGAAATCTTAAAAGTGGACTCAACATCCTATTCCACCATTTTTTTCTTGTTCATGTTAATTATGGTGGCATGACTTGATCAACACTAATAAAGTGCCTGACACCAGATTTCTGAAATCATTGGTAGCGTTCATATATATGAGCTAGATAATTACTTAAATCCTTAAAGTTCACCTGACATCATGTTATGATAAAACATTTTGTTCTGAAGATAAGCTTTTTTTATAAAAATAAAATAAAAAAAACCTACAAGGTGTAATTCCAAGAGGCCATAACTCAGAAGCTATTGGTCCCTTTATGGGTGAAAGCTGGGGGAAAGATGATTCTGTCAGCAGAAGTATAGAAATGAGACAAAGGAAGGAAGAAAAGATTTAAGGAGAGCTGAGCCAAAATTTATCAGATCACATTTTCTTGGGGGGGGGAAATAATAATAATTCTGAGACTTTTCATCTTCCAAAACCCATCTTCAAGATGGCTACATGGCAGAACTTTCTCCAAATACCGTCCATCATTTTGTTCCCCCGCTCTTCCTCTGAATTGGCAATTGTGTCTTGTTTGTCCTGCCTCATTTAGAACAATGTTTTTGATGCATGGATCTGCTATCTCAGCCAAAATGAATGGACAACTTAGCAAGAGTTATGCATGGCTATCTGTGCTGAGTCCATTAGCTTCCATGTATTCTCTGGTACAACATTCAGACACACTTCATTTTCTCCACTTTCTACACAAAGAGCAGTGAATGACATTTGACCAGGGGGCAGCCGTTTCTTCCCATGATGCCACCCAAATTACTTCAATTTTGAGGAATTGTGGGGGATACCACAATTGTGGGGGATATGAGAATTGTGGGGGATACCACAATTATGGGGGATATGAGCCGAGGTGGCGCAGTGGTTAAATGCAGCACTGCAGGCTACTTCAGCTGACTGCAGTTCTGCAGTTCGGCTGTTCAAATCTCACCGGCTCAGGGTTGACTCAGCCTTCCATCCTTCCGAGGTGGGTAAAATGAGGACCCGGATTGTTGTTGGGGGCAATATGCTGACTCTGTAAACCGCTTAGAGAGGACTGAAAGCCCTATGAAGCGGTATATAAGTCTAACTGGTATTGGTATACCAAATTTTGGGCAGGATGTCAATGTGCTTTTAATGGAAAAACAACACAAATCTCCTGCCAAATTAAAAGATAAACATTTCCACAGACAAAAATCCTCTGTAGGTAAAAAGAAAATATTTCCTGGTCAAAGGTTTCTTTGGCCAAAAGACTGACTAGAGAGTCAAGAAATTTGAAAAGTAGAAAAGTATGGACAGAAGTGGAATTAAGATTCCCATCTCAAATGGTTAAACTGAGTTTGGGCAGAATTTAGGATGAGTCCTCTTTCGTTTGGGATTTCAATAACTAAAGCCTTTTCTTGAATAATTCTCCTAGCCTGAGTGAAATCAAAAGAATATCGAGAGTCAAGGAGAGGCCACGTAATAAGTTATTTGGGCTGAAGCCCGTGTATGACGACAAATAGGAAACTGAATGGGATATGGCAGGAGAAACATAGTAATGTTTACTGCGTGTATAAGGTAAAGGGTCCCCTCGCACATATGTGCTAGTCGTTCCTGACTCTAGGGGGTGGTGCTCATCCCTGTTTCAAAGTCGAAGAGCCAGCGCTGTCCAAAGATGTCTCCATGGTCATGTGGCCAATATGACTTAAACACCAAAAGGCAACGAAATGCTGTTACCTTCCCACCAAAGGTGGTTCCTATTTTTCTACTTGCATTTTTACGTGCTTTCGAACTGCTAGGTTGGCAGAAGCTGGGACAAGTAACGGGAGCTCCCTCCGTTACGTGGCGCTAGGGATTCAAACCGCTGAACTGCTGACCTTTCTGATAGACAAGCTCAGTGCCTTAGCCACTGAGCCACCGTGTCTCCTTACTGCATGTAAACAAATGATTTATTCAAAGAAAGATGTTGACTGTTGCCTACCATTAAGAAATCCTACAACTGCAGAAGCTCTGGGGTTTAAAATCAGCCCCTCTGCTTCTCGGAAATGCAGCGTTCCTGTACCACCAACCATCCTCTTTTGTTTCCAGCGATAAAAACTTGCTGTCGGAATTATCTCTCGTAACTAATATCACTCTTATCTCACAGAGAGAGACCAATTATTTTGCAAAGCAAACATTCCACAGGACAATCTTCATAAAGCTCCAATGTTCATGTTGCAATTAAAACTTTGCATTATTGATGAAACACGCACGCAGGCGGCCTCTCTGCCAATGATTCATTAAATCCCATTTGGCCAGCCCTTTCGTAGGGTTGCCATTCCATCTGTGGGGCAAAAAGAAATAAAAGGAGGGAAGCTTAAAGAGACAGGGATGACTATCCTGACTTTTAAAACAGATCTGCCGTTCTCTTTGCCAATTTTTTTTTTTAAAGGGAAAGTAGAAAGGTCTTCTCTGGGAAGATATATTCCTTGGTCTTATAATTAAAAATAAATTGAGGAAAGTGAAGCATTCAAATACATTTGAAGCACAAAGAAGAACTTTCAGCCATTTCTAAGTCTTTCATTACTTTAGTTAGATTGATTGGATTTATATCCTGTCTTTTTTTCCAGATATTCAGGATAATGTAAATAGCATTCCCTTCCTTCCTTTTGTTTTTCACAACAGTAACCCTGTGAGGTGGGTTAGCCGAAAGAAGATAGGAGGATTCCCTGTGAATTTTCTTCTGCTAGTCATTGCAAACTACAGGGGTGAAGTTCATCTCCATTTCAAAGCCATTGGGCTGTCTGACGGCATATCTGCAGTCATGTGCCCAGCATGACGTCACAGGGCACTGTTACCTTTTGACCTAAGTGGTACCTATTTATCCACTTGCATTGCCATGCTCTAAGACAAGGGTGTCAAACTCAAGGCCTGTGGGCCGGATGAGCCCTGTGGGGTGCTTAGATCTGGACTGCCGGCCCACCCTGGAAACAGTGAAGGACCAGTCCACAGTGGCTCTGCCTGCAAAAACAGAGCTCGGGGAGGGCCATGCGCAGCCCGCCCTGGCTCCATTTTCAGCCGCAACAGCCTCCTGCAATCCTCTGCCAATGAAAATGGAGCTTGAAGAGACTGCATGTGACACAACCGGGCTCCGTTTTCAGCCATGACAGTTTCCTGCAGCCCTCTGCCAGCAAAAATGGAGCCTTGATGAGTGACGTCGAGCTGGCAATGCCCACTCTGGCCACACACCCCAGCCACACGTTCCCCGTAAACAATTTAGGTTAAACCTTTCCCTCCCACCGGGTCCTCCCGAGGTCAAACACAACCCTGATGTGGCCCTCAATGGAATTGAGTTTGGCTCTAAGAAGTTGGCAGTGGGGTGAAGAGAGAAGCTCAGCAGGTCACATGGCGCTCTGGTCTTCAAACTGGGCTTTCCAGCCAACAAGTCCAGAGTTTTGACCACTGAGCTACGAAGCCTGGGCCAAAATCGCTAGTGTGGCTCCATAATTATAGAACTAAAGTGATGACCCAATGGGGCATAGGTTGTCTAGCGTCTGTACAGATAAAATAGACTATTCACTTTAATGCAAGCAGTGGGGGAAACACATCTTGTGGAATATTTTGCTTTAACCTGATACACCACTAAAGGAAAAAATAGGACTTTGGGTTGTTGCTTAAATGAGTACTAAGGGAAAGGTCAAAAACTGCATTAAAAAGAAATGAGGGTTAACACACAGCAGGCATAGCATTTCGGTGCATGCATTAATTAAAGCAAATAGAGGTAAGGAGGACCTAACTTTGCCCAGGAGGACTGAAAGCAGATGAAAGGGAACTGATCTTCTAAAATGCTCCCAGAATTTCACTCTGCTGTACTGCATGACTTTGTTCTGAGACAAATAGCTAACTAATCCATAATCCTGCCTGAACATCAGGCCAGTGTCGGGTGAGAGTATAAAAGAAAGATACTTAAAGGAAAAGAGCTGGTAAAATCCATTCAGGTGGACTTTGTCACAGAGCAGATGGTTTCAATCAATGTATTTTGCTACCACAGACTTGTTGTCCACTCCACTCCACTCCAATATAATAGCAGAGTTGGAAGGTACCTTGGAGGTCTTCTAGTCCAACCCCCTGCCTAGGCAGGAAACCCTACACCATTTGAGATAAATGGCTATCCAACATCTTCTTAAAGACTTGCAGTGTTGGGGCATTCACAACTTCTGGAGGAAAGATGTTCCACTGATTAATTGTTCTAACTGTCAGGAAATTTCTCCTCAGTTCTAAGTTGCTTCTCTCTTTGATTGGTTTCCACCCATTGCTTCTTGTCCTACCCTCAGGTGCTTTGGAGAATAACTTGACTCCCTCTTCTTTGTGGCAACTGCTGAGATATTGGAACACTGCTATCATGTCTCCCCTAGTCCTTCTTTTCATTAAACTAGACATTCCCAGTTCCTGCAACCATTCTTCATATGTTTTAGTCTCCAGTCCCCTAATCACCTTTGTTGCTCTTCTCTGCACTCTTTCTAGAGTCTCCACATCTTTTTTACATTGTGGCGACCAAAACTGAATGCAGTATTCCAAGTGTGGCCTTACCAAGGCATTATAAAGTGGTATTAACACTTCACATGATCTTGATTCTATCCCTCTGTTGATGCAGCCTAGAACTGTGTTGGCTTTTTTGGCAGCTGCTGTACACTGCTGGCTCATATTTAAATGGTTGTCCACTAGGATTCCAAGATCCCTCTCCAAATCCAAATCAGAGAGAAGAAGAATGTATGTTTGCCAACAAAAAGACATAATATTGTTCTGACTTAGGCTTCCCAAGAGCGTGAAGCAAACTCCTTGTTCTGACAAAAACTCTTTTTATTAATTTACTGTGAATTCTGTTTATTCACATCCAGCAAAGTCTTTCAAGGGAGGATTTACAGTCACAGACCTTATCTGGCTTGGAGAGCTGCCAGGCCGATATCTGCAAAACTTGCCAAGGAGTCTCGGAGAGTCACGAACCAATGAAGCAAACTAATTATCTCCTGCAAACTCCACTCCTCTTTCGCTCCTCTTTTATTCCCTCTGGGAGGGGCCATTCATTGTCCACCTGTGGCCTTACTCCCAAGTCGACCCTTTCTTTAGCTGTTCCCTTCGTCTGGCAACTCTGTCCATGCACACACTGGGAACAGGCTCCAGTTGTTTGTCTGCCTCACTGATGTCTGACTCTGAAAGCATCTGATAACTGGCATATGGCCCTGGCCCCCTCTCTGCCTCCAACACAGAGCCCTCATCAGAGCCTTCCCCAGACTCTAGGACTGGCCCATGTTCCTCCGTTGGTTTCTGGTGGGCCACAACAAATATTTGGCAGGCTATATTGAAACCAAGGTATTAGGATCGCTAGCGCTTTAATAAGGCTTAGCTTTATTTACGTTTAAAGCAGTAAGTGTACATCAGGGAAGCCTGCATCAGAAAGCCGACAATGAGATATTCGCGTTTAAAAAGTGTATTGGGAGAAAGTCGTTAAATTCATTTTGGGAAGGCTTTATTAGAAAGCACTGAGTATCAGTGAAAATTGCTGATGACAAATGGATGCAGATATTTCAGCAGATTTTAAAAATAGCATAGATAAAGAGCTGAAGGCTGTGACGCCACCACCATCACCACAGGCTGAATTTTTACTGATTCATACATTCCTAATATTAGGAGGTAAAGCATGCAACGGGCTGCAGAGTCTAATTTAATGCTTTGTCAACATCTGCACTACACTTTCTCAGATATTGTTGTGGCTCTCCAGCGGCCAGTGGAGCTGGCAACAGATTTGGACAGTGAGGAGTCTGGGATCCAGCCCTGGAGTCTGGGGAAGGCTCTGCTGAGGGCTCTGTGTCAGAGGCAGGGAGGGGGACAGAGCCATATGCCAGTTATCAGCTGCCTTCAGAGTCAGTGAGGCAGACAAACAGCTGGAGCTTGTTCCCAGTGTGCACATGCGCCGAGTTGCCAGACGAAGGGAATAGCTAAAGAACAGGGGTCAACCTGGGAGTAAGACCACAGGTGGACAATGAATGGCCCCATCCAAAGTGAATAAAAGAGGAGCGAAAAGGGAGTGGAGTTTGCAGGAGGCAATTAGTTCACTTAATTGGTTCATGACTCTCTGAGACTCCTTGCCAAGTTTTGCAGATATTGGCCTGGCAGCTCTCCAAGCCAGGTAAGGTTTGTGACTGTAAATCCTCCCTTGAAAGACTTTGCTGGATGTGAAGGAGCAGAATTCACAGTAAATTAATGAAAGGGTTTTTTGTCAGAACCAGGAGTTTGCTTCATGCTCTTGGGAAGCCTCGGTCAGAACAGATATTTTTCTTTCCCTGTGAAAGCAAAGTGTTTGTTTTGTTTTGTTTGATATTTTTCGATCATTCCATCATTTTTGACTTGTGCAAAATACACATCCTCAATAGAAGGCAGGTTGATAGTAATTGTTTTTTTCTGCAGATCTAATTATCCTCTGAAGTCTGTCTTTTTGGGTTGCAGAACCAAACCAGACAGTTATAGAGGTGAGTCTGCAGATGACAGACTCAATAATTATTCTGTAGAACAGAATCAGCAGCTCTTTGGGCAGTTTGAACTTTCTGAGTTGGCGCAGAAAGAACATTCTTTGTTGTGCTTTTTTGATGACGTTTTTGATGTTAGGTGTCTGTTGTGGCCCGGCAGGAGCTGTTGGAGCTGCCGCCAGACTCCGACAGCAAGGGGTCTTATGAGTCAGCCCTGGAGGAGGTGGAGAACCCTGGATAGGGTTCCGACTCTGAGCAGAGCAAGGAGAGATTGGTTGGCCACCAGGTGGCATCTGAGCCTTGGATCAGTGGGGAGGAGACAAGAGTGAGTGATCCAGAAAACACCTGTGAGTTGTTCCGGGATGCATGCCGTCGAAGGGCTACTAGGCATCAAGAACAACGGCGTAATTACAAGAGGTGATTACGCTCAGCTGATGCTCATTAAAATCCTCTCCTGATTATAAAAGAGAATGGTTGTGCCACGCCCTTTTGCAGAAGTCAACGTTAAGGACTAACAAGAAACAAACTTGGCAGGCTGGATTGCTGCCAAGTTTTGTAGGACTTGCTGCCAGAGTGCTTATCTCTTTGTTACGTGGCTTGCAGCCAACGAGAGTCTGGACTGATTAAAAGAAACCTTCTCATTTACGCTTTCGTTCCTGGACGGAGGAAGGGGGTCAGAACAGGTGTCCATTTTAGGTCTTGAGATATGATAGAACCTAGAAACCTGAAGGTCTCTAATGTTGATACTGTGTTTCTAGTATTGTAAGAGGTGGTAGAGGGTTTCATCTAAAGTCTACCACCATTTCTATGGTTTTGAGTGTGTGGATAACATATTATACTGTATGTGGATAACATGTATATTTGGATATACATGTTGTGGATGTACATATATGTATACACATATACGTGTGTGTGTGTGTGTGTGTGTGTGTGTGTGTGTGTGTGTGTGTGTGTGTTTTGCAATTTTTCCTCAAAGGTTCACCCTGGAATTAGGATTTTCCCCACCCTCATCCTAGAACAATTGTCAGACAATTTCTCAATTCCTACTTATAAGGGAAAATAATGGCATCAATGCGTTGCCATGATGGTGATCTGGCTAAAACTTTAATAAAAGTTTTTTTTTTAAGAATTGGAATAAAACTTTACAGCTCTATACCCTTCAAATAAAATGAGGCTTTATTTGAAAAAATAAAGATTGTTTTAGGAATTGGAATCTCACCAAAGAAGGAAAGCCAATTATTACTGCCATGAAAGGCATCTTTTAGAACATTTCAACTAACCCTTTATTTTACAATATAGTATTACTTATGAAAATGCAAAAGAAGTTCCCATCCTTTTTTTTTAAAAAAAGAGTTTATTCTCCTTCAGTTCTATTTCCACTTACCAGTGATGGGCAGCAAAAACAAAGCAAGAAACCATTTCAACAAAGTGGGTAACAAAGGACAAATGGAAACATTATGTTCCTTTTCCTTTTAAATGCTACCCCCTTCACTGTGGCAAAAAGGGAGTTTTAAAATTCTGACAATCTCATCCAAGATATTCAACTCTCTGAAAACAAAGGGCCTATACAAAATCGGTCTATTTATACTGCGTAATTTGTAGCCCTAAAATACATTTATCTATCAAAGCTAGATAATGATACACAAATTGTCTGAAAGGAGCTGAAAATTAAAAGGTTAGACCAAATTTTGTAGGATAGCTTGAAGAGCAAACACACTTTTTTTTTAAACTTCCAAGAATGGCTTTTCTTCAAAGATAATTTGTTTAGGGTACCATGTCAAGTGGTAAATGGAGCTCGGCGGATGGCCCATCCCTGGGCTGAAAGGAGATGAAACAGCAGCTTTGCTGAAACCAAACAAGGTTTATCAGAGTCAACTGAATGGACAATCGCTTGAGAAAACTGTGCATGGAGCCTTGAAAGAGAAAAGCAGGGATTTTTCAAGATTTAGCTAGAGCTTCCTGTTCCCTCAAAACGTTTTTTGGCCTGAGGGATGGTGTTTATAGACGCAGAGGCTCAGTGGCTAAGACGCTGAGCTTCTTGATCAGAAAGGTCGGAAGTTCGGCGGTATGAATCCTTAGCGCCGCATAACGGTTGAGCTCCTGTTATTTGTCCCAGCTTCTGCCAACCTAGCAGTTCAAAAGCAAGTAAAATCTCTGTTTCAAAGCCAAAGAAGCCTGAAGATGTCTCCGTGGTCATGTGGCCAGCATGACTGAACGCCGAAGGTGCACGGAACGCTGCTCCCTTCCCACCAAAGCTGGTTCCTATTTTTGTAAGAGCCGAGGTGGTGCAGTGGTTAAATGCAGCACTGCAGGCTACTGCTAGATCAGCAGTTCAGCGGTTCAAATCTCACCGGCTCAGGGTTGACTCAGCCTTCCATCCTTCCGAGGTGGGTAAAATGAGGACCCAGATTGTTGGGGGCAATATGCTGACTCTCTGTAAACCGCTTAGAGAGGGCTGAAAGCCCTATGAAGCGGTATATAAGTCTACTGCTATTGCTATTGCTATATTGTAGTTGCGTTTTTACATGCTTTTGAACAGCTAGGTTGGCAGAAGCTGGGACAAGTAACGGGAGCTCACTCTGTTACATGGCAAAAGGGATTCGAAATGCCGAACTGCTGACCTTTCTGATCAACAAGCTCAGCATCTTAGCCTCTGAGCCACCAAGTCCCTACAGATAACCACCTGAGACAACAAGGGCCAAATTAGACAAAAACCAATGAAGTGGAACCATCTACACAGGTTTTGCTATTCGTTTGAAGAATCAAGTCCCAGCATCCCTTCTCAAGCTTCCAAAGAATGTACCGTCTTCAAAACAACTTGTCACCCTACAGTAAGTAACAGCCAAGCTGGCTCCAATGATCTTCTTAGTCCTTCAACCACCATGACAAACGCTCCAGAAGCTGTAACTCTCTTCCCACATGTTTGCTTCCGATGCCACAGTAAGCTCTTGGGAGTCAGGGCAAGGGGCATGCTTTGAATCTTCACATGCCAAGATGAGGGGGAGGGGAAATCAATTCTAATGCCCAGAGGAAGAAATTACTGCTAGAGAAGGTCACTACAAGCCTGAGAACCACTACAAGCCTGCTCTATTGTCATGTCACTTTGGAGAGAATCCTACAAAAGTTAGACAAAGTCTGGAATATAAACTGGAAAGCTAAAAATAACCTAGCCTAAAACAATAGGTACCAAATGGGCTAAAATCTTCAGCCAAGAATAAATGGTAAATGCCTGGGAGGGGTGGAGGTTTGGAAAGTGATGTACACACACACAAGAAGCCCACATGTTCAATTTATGTGCTCAATAACTGTAGCACAGAACTGTTGCTATTATGCTTACCTAACAATCTTTGTTTTATCCCCCAAGTGCTCTCCATATTGCTTTCCAGAACACAACAGCACCCCTTCCCTGGCCAGTAACAAATCCCTAAAACAACAACGCCAACAAAATTAAGGCACACTTGCCCCCTCCCCCCCCACAAAAAAAATTGATGGTTTCTGTCTAGCTTAGCTGCATTTATTCACAACATAAAGAGGTTCTGCCCTTCGAGTTCCAGACTCTTAAATCAGTGCTCATTTTCTGATATTTATACCCCATGTTCTGGGCTGCCAGATTAGACTTGACTGTGAATGAGAGAGGAGAGAGGCTGAGCTAAATCACATCTGCCCATTTCTCCATTTAGTTCACTTTTTGTCTACTTGGTAAGGTAATGGCTCTCCGAGAAGGTTCCACCACAAAACCGCGGTCAACTAAAGCGCGCTCGACGAAACCGCGTACCTGACGTCATCACAGCGTGACGAAAAAAGCATGCTGTGAGCTGTAAAGCTAAAATTAACGCGTAAACCTAAACCTAACCCCCCGAAACCTAACCCTAAACCTAACCCTTAACCTAACCCTTAACTTAACGCTAAACCTAACGCTAACCCTTAACTTAACCCTAAACCTAACCCTAACGCTTAACCTAACCCTTACCTTAATGTGAATCGGCTTGCTTTAAAAGCGCTTTTTAAAGCACCCTTTTTTCTCCGCTGTCGTATTTGTCGCGCTGCTGATGATGTCAGGTACGCGCTTTAATCGGGCGCGCTTTAGTGGACCGCGGTTTTGTCGTGCCACGCTCCAAGAAGAGGACATTTTCCATCCTCTGCTACCTAATTCTTTGCAAAGGAGATGTCAGAGATTACTCGTAGGACTGATGTACAAGCCAGATATTCCAGGGCTCTGCTTCAGTCTCTACTGATATACGAGTCCCAACCTAATTAAAGTACAGCCGCTTTCCCAAAATGCCATCCTTCAGAAGTCTTTGCTTGTTTGTGTCATTTATTTATTATTCATTTATTTAATTAATTAATTTGTATGCCACCCACTCTCAAAGAGACTCATTTGTAGGTGGCCCCATCTGGTACTTAGAAGCAGTGATGAAATTCAATTTTTTTCCCTACCGGTTCTGTGGGCGTGGCTTTGGGGGGGGGCGGTCCTGTCACTCATGGCCATGGCCACTCAGTCACATGACCCCATCACCAAGCCACGCCCACAGAAGCCAATAGGAAAAAAACCTGAATTTCTATTCTACCTCTTTTCTTCCCAGGCCAAGGAAGAAAGAGAATATTTTACAACATGGGACTCCTTTTATCAGTGGTTAGATAAAAGAGGTAGAAATTAGAAGATCAAAGATTATTGTTATGTAAAAGTAAACGATGAAAGATTATTATTGCATATAAGCAAGCATTATTATTATCACTATTATTATAATTATTGTTACTGTGACTTCTAGTACAATTATTATTATTTTGTAAAAGTAAATGTACTCAGGCAATACACTAAGCACTTTTGTATATTAAAGGAAAAAATGTATCAATAAAAAAAATTATAAAAGAAAATGCTTTCAAACTCTTAGAAGATAAGATTAGCCTCAACTCAAAGCTGAGGCTAATGATGGGAACTCATCCTGACAAGCAGTGCTGGGGCTCAAACTATCAGAACTGAGACCAACCTTGGTTTCATTAAGCCATTGAGCCATTGAGCCTCTTACCAGATTGAAAAAGGCAGCAACCAAATTCTCCAGACTATGGTACCCACTCTCTTTGATAAAACTGCTTTGTGAAAGTCTAATCTCAGCTAATCGGCTAATCTCACCTAGTAATCTCACACTATCAGTTAATCGGGACACAGTGACTCAGTAGCTAAGACGCTGAGCTTGTCGATCAGAAAGGTCGGCAGTTCAGCGGTTCAAATCCCTAGCGCTGCATAACGGAGTGAGTTCCCATTACTTGTCCCAGCTTCTGCCAACCTAGCAGTTCGAAAGCATGATCGGCCACGTGACCACAGAGATCTCTTTGGACAGCACTGGCTCTTTGGCTTTGAAATGGAGATGACCAACCTCCCTTAGAGTTGGGAACGACTAGCATAGATATGCGAGGAGAACCTTTACCAAAATGGGACTCGGTGGCTCAGTGGCTAAGATGCTGAGCTTGTCGATCAGAAAGGTCAGCAGTTCTGTGCTTCGAATCCCTAGTGCTGCGTAACGGAATGAGCTCCCGTTACTTGTCCCATCTTCTGCCAGTTTGAAAGCATGTAAAAATGTAGAAACAGTACAAAATATAGGAACCACCTTTGGTGGGAAGGTAAGGTTCAAGGTTCATTTTATTTATATGCCGCCCTATTCCCAGCGGGACTCAGGGCGGCGCACAAACCCAAAGGAGGGGAAGGGAAACACAAGAACTACAACAAAAAGTACAGGGAATTTAAAACAACCAACAGCCACACGCTTCGAGAGGGGAAGGGAAACTCATCGACCCCAGGCCTGCCGACACAGCCAGGTTTTAACGGCTTTTCGGAAGGCCTGGAGAGAGGTGAGGGTCCGAATCTCTGCGGGGAGCTCATTCCAAAGGGCCGGAGCTGCCACAGAGAAGGCCCTCCCCCGGGTAGTAGCCAGATGACATTGGCTAGTAGACAGAACCCGGAGGAGGTTCCAAGTGCCTTTGGCATTTAGTCATGCCGGCCACATGACCACGGAGACATCTTCAGACAATGCTGGCTCTTCGGCTTTGAAACAGAGATGAGCACTGCCCCCTAGAGTCAGGAATGACTAGCACATATGTCCAAGGGGGAACCTTGACCTTTACCTTTAATCTCAGCTCAAATCTTTCATTTGGGAATTATAATGTCTTTAGCCTGGCTATATATGCATTTCCAAAGAACAATGGGATAGGTGGGAGGACTGTAGTATCCAGGCTGTTTTCTTTGTTTGATTTTTTTTAAAACAAAACCACTCCTTATAAGTATCCCCTTCTGTTAAGAAAAGGCTTAAATTTTTACTTCGACTTCCAAGCTGCCAATAGCAACTTGAGAGCATACAAGATACATCACGACAGAATCCATATTCTTTAACGCCAGTGGCTGTCTAGAATTCTGTACATTTGTTTCATAAATCACCCTAAATCAGTGTCCCTTCCTGTGCCCTGTAGTCCAGCAAGTGTCACAACCTGGTGGAAAACATACTGTTTGACACTAATAGAAGGTTTCGCCAGTGGCTGCTAATGCTGAGATTATGACTTTCTGTGTATTTCCATTTCAAACACGGCTTGGAAAAGGGGTGGGAGAAAGGCAGCGGGCTCTCCTTTCCTTTCCGTGGTCTGCTAGCAGGTGCAGGAATGAACACCGCCTAGAGAACATAAAACAAAGGGGAGACACACTGCGAACGGACCGTTGAAAAAGAAAGCGTGGTAATCATTCAGCCCCCTGTGCACATTTGCAGGGCAAAACAGACAAAAAATTAAATTAATTTTTTAATTTAAAATTAGTTTTATTTTAAGAGCCATAAATTAGTTCCTGGGATCACGCTTGAGGAGCTGGCTTATCCAAGGAGCAGACCAATGTCTGTCTTCCATTAAAACGGCAGAAATAGCGGGCAGTTGGTTCGTTAGGGAGACTCCCATTCTGTAACAGCGAGGAGGAAAAAAGATAACGCTCAGGAACGCATCTGCGTGAAGGTCTCCCCTGTGGCTTGACACGACAAGCCACTTGCACATAAGCAAAGAGCAAATCCCCGCTCCTTTCTAGCATTGATGATGTTACCTAGTTGGGTAATGAAATGCCCGCAAGAGCACCAAGGACCCCATAGTCCCCCTCCTCTTCCTCCTCTCTGCAAATGCCACTCCCTTCTAGCACTGATGATGTTACCTAGTTCCAGTGGTGGGTTTCAAAAAATTTTGGAACCTACTCTGTGGGTGTGGCCTCCTTTGTGGGAGTGGCTTGCCAGTCATGTGTTTTCTTTCTTTCTTTCTTT
The DNA here is from genome assembly GCF_051295495.1 of Thamnophis sirtalis. Lineage (NCBI taxonomy): Eukaryota > Metazoa > Chordata > Lepidosauria > Squamata > Natricidae > Thamnophis > Thamnophis sirtalis. The sequence goes on along the minus strand of NW_028261394.1, from coordinate 38,249,654 downwards.
CTTTCTTTCTTTCTTTCTTTCTCTCTCTCTCTCTCTCTCTCTTTCCTTCCTTTTGTCTCTCTGTCCCTTTTTTCTTTTTTTCTTTCATCTCTCTCTCACTCTTTTTCTTTCTTTTTTCTTTTATTTATTTATTTCTTCCTTTCTTTCTCTCTCTCTCTCTCTCTCTGTGTCTGTCTGTTTGTCTGTCTGTCTGTGTGGGGGGGAGGCAGTGGTGGGTTTCAAAAAAATTTTGGAACCTCTTCTGTAGGTGTGGCCTGCTTTCCGGGTCCACTGGTTGGGACCTCTTCTAACCGGTTCGGCAGATTTGACGAACCGGTTCTACCGAATAGGTGCGAACTGGTAGGAACCCACCTCTGCCTAGTTCAGTAATGAAACGTGGTTATTTCTGAGCTCGGCTGTTTCCTTGCAGATGTATCATTACCCAAACTAGGACTGCTAATAACTGATGGTGTGTTACGTAGTTTGGGTAATGAAATGTCTGCCAAAAAACAACCAAGCTCAGAGAGATCTCTCATTTCAACCCTGAGCAACAAATATTGTCCTTTATTGATGCATCTGTGCAAAAGGAACTTCCTGATTCAGTCTAAATAGTTTGATGGGAAAACGTCCTTTTTGGTATCTAGGAGAACTTCACAGTGAAGGGCAAAAGTGTCCCCAAGTGAGAAAGCATGTAGTTTAAAAAGTTCTAGACTATCCTTCTTCACAACATGGTCATTTTCCTTGTCATAAGGATGATCTTGTATGGAAGAAGCCACAATTGTAACCCTAAGGAGCCTTGAGCCGAGGTGGCGCAGTGGTTAGGGTGCAGTACTGCAGGCCACTTCAGCTGACTGTTATCTGCAGTTCAGCGGTTCAAATCTCACCGGCTCAAGGTTGACTCAGCCTTCCATCCTTCCGAGGTGGGTAAAATGAGGACCCAGACTGTGGGGGGCGATATGCTGACTCTTTAAACCGCTTAGAGGGGGCTGAAAGCCCTATGAAGCGGTATGTAAGTCTAACTGCTATTGCTATTGCTAAGGAGAATGTTTACCATTTTTGTAAGAAGTTGTCTTCCACTCACCTTCTCCAAACTTATGGGTTCTTTCAAAGCCTGGCCTTTGAACAGTGCAACTGGATGACTTTTGAATATCTCAATCATTAAAACATGCACTTGAAAAATATTAAGTCTTCCTATTGTATGCTATCATTGCCTGAAAAGGGGTAGTTCTCATTGATTAATATAGAGTGACAGATGTTTGCAAATTATACCAGTGAACTGCAGATACAGAGCAAGTCATGTTTTATTTTCCTCAACCTAGTATTAAACTCATGAGACTCATAATCTGTCAGCTGGCTGAACTGTTGTGGTGACAGTTGATCTAAACCAAACTTCTCTTCATTATTAGAAGTTCAGTGACTGGATTAAAAAAATAAAAGTTCCCCTCACAAATATGTGCTAGTCATTCCCGACTCTAGGGGGTGGTGCTCATCTCCGTTCCAAAGCCAAAGAGCCAGCGCTGTCCGAAGACGTCTCCGTGGCCATGTGGTCGGCGTGACTAAACACCAAAAGGCACACGGAACGCTGTTACCTTCCCACCAAAGGTGGTTCCTATTTTTCTACTTGCATTCTTACATGCTTTCGAACTGCTAGGTTGGCAGAAGCTGGGACAGGAGACGGGAGCTCACCCCGTTATGTGGTGCTAGGGATTTGAACCGCCGAACTGCTGATACCAAAGTGACTGGATACCAAAGTTTAACTAAAGCATAGTATGAACACTGCATTCACTTCTATTACTTTTAGAAGAAGCTCCATTCTCTTGTCTCTATTTTTACCTTCTTTCGTTCCTCTCAATTTTATTTTGAAGGGATAACATCTGTATAATGAACCCTAGTCTCAGCTTTATCTTCTAGACATTTAGGCAAAGAAAGTTTCCATAAAGTAGATGAAGGAAAACAAAAACAAACACCATGTATTTCGGTGCTCAATCCACTGGATGGAGCAGTAAACGGAATGATCTATTCTACATCGTTATCCACTAAAGGACACATGCATATGAATTGATGCGTTAGAGACATGTGCAAAAATAAAATTAAAAAAACCATATGGGGTGGATTTTATAAAATGGATGGATTTAATTGCAAATAAACTGTCTGGCCTTAATATAATAAATAAATAATGAATCAAGCATGATCTAAGTATATTTTCTACCATGTGTTTAGAGTACCTAATATGTAGGAATCTTCCTTTCTGGCAGTTTCATGCAAGCATTTGCTGCATAGTAGATCTTAACGGACTGAATATTTGGGCAGCTACAAGGACCGTCTCAATGCCTCTTGTTCACTGAATATTTGAAAATGACAGCTCTACCTCCCCAAAGGGCTGCTGGTGGACTCCCGTCACTGGCTGTAGAGTACCCTTGTATATTACTTCCAACAGATCACAAAATACAGCCATCTCCCATCAGCTGCACTTGTTTGCAAGACATAATTTCCTAAAGTATTTAATCATTCATCTGGCTTGATTTCAATTAAAGTCAATGAAAGGAACCAATTACTTCTTAAAATTGCTATTTTGGAATTTAAGGACATGAATTATTTGGCAATGAGCAAATTTCTTCCAGTTTTAGTATGTTATTTAAAATTGAAACCTATACTCAGCTTTTACTTAGTATAAAACACTAAAATCAGTCCCATGGCATCTGTTACAAGCACAGGGAGTTTTAAAATGCACACACACTCACACGTGCACTGATCCTTGCAATTCTCGTTTAAAAAAAAGATGATGGTTTAAAGAGGATTTCCCTCCTCAAAAACGCGATCAAATACATTAAAGAAGCAAAAAAAGAATTACGAGGGGTCACAATATAATCTCAGAAGGTCTTGTTGGGCCTATAACAAGACCAGCACATTTAAACTCCAAAAAATATTACATTATGATCATAAACAAGGCGTAGGTCTATAACTGTATGAAGATCTATCCATAATTGTACAACTAGTCCAAGATAAATTGCAAACACCATTTTTCCCACCAAATTTCCTCCAATATAATTTTCTAACTAATCCTGTGCTTATTTTGATATGTCTCAAGAGAAGACACATCTCTGACATGGCACAATCTCTAGTCTTTCAGGATGAGCTGTAAAAAGCAGTCAGATGATGGTATAACTCTGCTGAGTAGACAAACCAGTTGTTTAATGTCTGTTTCATATAATTCCCTTCTATTACAGTCAAGCCCAATTCATAGAAGTTTAAACCCATAAACCTCCAGAGACCTAATACACCACTCACTATAAGCTATCTTTTGACAGAAGCAAAGCCAATCAGACTTTGCTGCAATAGTAACTCTGAAGATAATAGTAAACAGAAGGCATGCGGCATTTGAGTGTCCATAGGAGACTTTGTGAAAGTATGTTGTCAAGCAGAAAAAGGAAAGGCTCTTTGAGATGTAACAGAAGAAACAACTTCTTTCTCCTTCTCCATCAGGCAGAAGCACCATGGTTCAAACTGGCACCATCATGAAGATACAACGAAGAGGTACCCAAGCTTCTAAATGCATAGAGCAGGGCTCCTCAAACTTTTTCAACAGGGGGCTGCTTCATGGTCCCTTACACTGTTGGATGGCCAGACTGGCTGGGTGCGCATAGCTAGCTGGTCATGTGACTGGGTGGGCATGGCCAATTTAGCAGTCCATTTTGCCTTTGTCCTTGCTTTACTTGCTCATCCCAAGGAATCTATTTACTTAAAAGCCCCCACCCTCCAAAAGGCAAAAATAGCGCAAACTTTGTTGCCACTTGCCTAATTTCATTACAACGGCAGCTTCAGGCTTTTTAAAATAGGCCATTCAAAAAAGAATAAAACAAACAGATTTCCTTCAAAATAACTCCTGATCAGGTTTCAGATGATCACACAATAAACCAGATTGAGAACTGCACAGAGGTGGCTTCCTACCAGTTTTTGCACCTATTCGGTAGAACCGGTTTGTCAAATCTACCGAACCGGTTAGAAGAGGTTCCACCAGTGGACCCGGAAAGCAGGCCACACCTACAGAAGAGGTTCCCAAAATTTTTGAAACCCACCACTGGTCCTTGGATATGATTATTCTACACTATCATGCTCATATTTATAAAACTCAGTGCCTCTGTGAAAGGAAAGGATGACTACTGCGTTTGTGGTGCAATCAGAACATTGTGTGTGTTGAAGTTGTTTTAACGCAAACCAAAGATGCCTTTTAAAAAAAACGTTTACATCCTATTCTTATGCATGCCAATGCTGTGTGTGAGGTAATTTAAGGTGGTTCTGACAAGTGTCATCGGCATCTTCATATCCGGTCACATGGGCGGCAAGCCACTCCCATCCGGTCACATGGGCGGCAAGCCACTCCCATCCGGTCACATGGGCGGCAAGCCACTCCCACAAAGGAGGCCACACCCACAGAGTAGGTTTGAACAATTTTTGAAACCCACCACTGGAAATGCACCAGTTAAGACTGCAACTAAAACCCCTAAGATGGGCATTGAGAGACATTGGAAGCAGGCGGAAGAGGGCAAGAATCAACACACACACACACACACACACTCCAATGGTGGATTAAGGCGGGATAATAGTCCCTCAGACTGTTGGGGGCTGGAATACAGCTTGAAAAAAACATGAACAAATTTCTATGAGCACTGCACATATCTTCATTTGTAGTGCAAAAAAACATGAAATAATACAATATTTGAAATGAAGAACAATTTTAAACAATGTAAATATGCTACTAATTCAATGGGAAGTGTGGGCCTGCTTATTTGGGATTACGGGGCTAAAGGTCTTTTAAGCCTGGAGGAGAATTCACAAACTGATTTGCTTTGTGCCACACTTGTGCATGTGTATATACACACTTGAATATCTACCAAAATTGTTCAGCAACCAAGGCATATGATTATTCAACTGCACATTGTCCTCCCTACGAATGTATGGTCCGTGTTTTCTTTAAAGGAACTCCAATGCTGTATTTATCTATCATAATAAGCCATAGAGTGACCATGGTTTACAAACAGTAATTGAGTTCATACAGCAAAATAATCTCAAACCAAGGAAATCAGGTTATGCTTAGTGGGGAAGCCCGAATCTTGTCTGTATTTATTGCTAGCTTCTCTAAGTAGTTTATTGAAGGGAGAAATATAAATCTCCAAATATAATAAGTAAAATTTTTAAAATGCCAGCATCCTACTTCTAAGGTTTGATATAATTTGGATGGATTTTATGTCTATAATAAAAAGTAGACTTGAGGGGACATTGAATAGAGGTATCACCAAGCTTCAAGTGATAGAAGGAAGCAATTTAGTTCTTCATGCACCAAGGCTATGATCATAAATTCATGCCAATTAAGATTTTAGATCATAGATTTTAAGGCAATTGCTTTAAACTTCATGACTTTGTCCATATAAAGAAGGTAGAGGGTACAAGGCATGTTTTATATGCCTTCCCTGGTGCTGTGGAAAAGGAGAGCAATTACAGGAACACCCAAGCCTTGTCATTCATTTCCTGCTTCTCTCATTTGGAGATTTAAGGAAATATTTATCGAACTACTTTCTCCAATCACAATGAAATAATGCCCACTGCTGAGTTTCCTGCAAGAAATGTTGACGCGGCTGAAAACACTGCATCAAGTGTCATCCTTAAGGACCGCGCTAGTCAAAAAAAAATAAAAATAAATCTAAGCCATTTGCTTATGTCCCTTAGTGGCATCCTCTGATTGAAACATCCTTCCCAATGCAGCTATGTTGTGAAGTGCATACAATTGATCATCAAGATAGCAATGACAAAAGTAGAGACCAGTCAAGCTTTCTTAGCTCAACATCTCTTCGTTTCCAAGTTCACGTCAGATGCAGCTTTCTGCTGTCAGAAAGTAAATGCATTGGCAGCAAACAAACAAACAAACAAACAAAATCCTAAAATTATTATCAGTTATATCTCCTGGTTTCTAGCCTGTGCCTTAACCACTAGATCAAACTGGCTCTGGTGGACATGCAAAGCAATCCCTAAATATATTTCGTCTGGGTCCAGGGTTAGTGTCTATTTCTCACATAGTACATATTTCCAATTTGATCTGTTCCCCATCCACCCACCCCCAAGCCAATATTACTGCTCCCTACCAATAGATTTCGTTTCTCCCAAGATCCCAAGTATCTCTAGTAGGACTACTAGATTCTGGAATAGCTTTGTTCCTTATGCATCCATCTTGTGAACTTGAAGGATTTTTTTTCCCTGCCATGTACATTCAAACTAGACTGAGATATATTTCTCTGTGTCATAGCTGTGTGGGTGTGTGTGTGTATATGTGTAACGGTTATCTTTTGAGAGCTGGATGCAACAAAATTTCATTTTAATGCCCGCTGATTAATGTACATTCTAAGTGACAATAAAGTTTTTATTCGATTCCATTCCGTTCCATGAGCCACAGTGGCGCAGTGGTTAGAGTGCAGCACTGCAGGCTACTTCTGCTGCCTGCCAGCTGCCTGCAATTTGGCAGTTCGAATCTCACCAGGCTCAAGGTTGACTCAGCCTTCCGTCCTTCCGAGGTGGGCAAAATGAGGACCCAAATTGTTGCAGACAATATGCTGACTCTGTAAACCGCTTAGAGAGGGCTATAAAGACACTGTAAAGGGGTGTATAAGTCTTAGTGCTACTGCTATTGCTATTCCATTCCATTCATATTGTATTCAGGGAGTTAAAAGAAAAGTCAAGATAATGACCACAATCATAATCTTGAAACTATCCCTTTGTTGATGCAATCAATATTTTTTCCCCCGCAGCGCAGCTCACTGCTGGCTCATACTTGAGTGGCAGTCCATTAGGACACTGAGATCTCTCTCAGTTAGTACTGTTGAGCTAGGTACCACCTTCTCTGTGATATCCCATACTTTCCATGATAGAAGATCAAAGGTAAATACCTAGATATGAGAACTGGTGATGTTCTAGAAACAAACACCAGAAAAAAGCGAAATTAATCTAAATCCTGGTAAATTAACAATAGGCAGGATGATTTCCCCATGGCCAAACCAAAAACTCCCTTGGGTTACTCTGTTGACACAATTACTGATTTGTGCCTTAGCACTAATGTAGATACATGTCCATGAATCTCTCTTGCATTTGTAAAATCAGTGAGCTCGCCCTACTGGAGAGGCTATTCAATAATAATTATAGCTGCAGAAGCTGTAGAAGTTGATAGTCAATGCTATTTAGATAACTGCTCGGTGCATAAATTTGGAGTGAGGAAAAAAAAACGAGCACTTGGAGACTGGAGACCCAAATATTAGTTTGAGAAAAAGCTACATATTTACCTTCTGAATAATTAACTTAGCATTGAAAGGGAAATGACACTTCAGATACTATTCCACCTCCGTTACATTGCTCTGTTCAAGCAAAAACACAATGGCAACATCTAGTTCAACATTTATCACATCATTACTTTCAGAGTTTAAGTAAGATGGGCTAACATCTTCCCTGGGAGATGACAAGTTGCATTAATTGTTTCTAATAATAATAATTAACATTTCAAGCAACATGCTAGAAGAACTCCGCTGCTTCTGCCATTTCGTTATATATGGAACTTGAAAGATTTCACTTCCAGTATATCTGAAGGGTGCAAGGATGGGAAATTGACCTTAACATTATGGAATCAGTCTGTTTGCAGTGGGCAGTGGGCGCTTGTAAATAGCATAGGAATAGCATTTAGACTCACGTACCATGCCATAACATTTTACAGCACCCTTTGGGTGGTTTATAATGTAGAAATATTATTTGCATATTGCCCCCAACAATCTGGGTCCTCATTTTACCGACCTCAGAAGGATGGAAAAGTGATTCAAGTCCTGTCAAACTCCAGACTGTGGGCAGAGTTTACCTGCAATATTGCACTTTAACCCCTGCGCCAACAGAACTAATACATTTTCCAAACATGTACTTTGGAAACCTTAACCTTTATATAAAATAGGCCAATATTATTCTAATATTTGAGCAGCGGGGAAGTTCTGATCCAGAAGACCTCCAGATCTGACTTATGGACAACCAGGTTGATCCACAAATTCCACTCTCTTCATTTTCTTCTTCATGGAGAAAAGTTACGTCTCCCTCTGTGTGAAGGAAGGGCTGCCAGAAACCAGCTTGAGATGGGGATCTCCTGACCACAAGCTACGTCCCATCTTGTAATTCATCTTGACCAACATGAGTGGGCAACCTGGCTTTTGGAGTGAATTGTTATCCTGTACAAATAGCAAAAAGTGGCTAAGTGGCTAAAACACTGATTTTGTCGATCAGAAAGGTCGACAGTTCAGCGGTTTAAATCCTAGCACCACGTAATGGAGTGAGCTCCCATTACTTGTCCCAGCTTCTGCCAACCTAGCGGTTCGAAAGCATGTAAAAAATGCAAGTAGAAAAATAGGAAGGAACCATCTTTGGTGGGAAGGTAACAACATTCTGTATGCCTTCTGCGTTTAGTCATATGACCACGTCTTCGGACAGCTCTGGCTCTTTGGCTTTGAAACGGAGATGAGCACCGCCCCCTAGAGTTGGGAAAAACTAACACATATGTGCAAGGGGAAGCTTTATCTTTAGAAATAACAAACTCATTCTCCTCTAAATATCCTTACATGGTTAAATGGCAACACTCAACAGGGGAGAAATATCCCTAGACCAGGGGTGAAATGCTACCAGTTCGGACCGGTTCACCTGAACCAGTAGTTAAGATGCCAACTGTTTGCCCGAACTGGTAGTAAAAAAAAAATGCTATTGGTTCAGGCGAACTGGTTTTTTCTGATGATCAACTGTGCCACGTGATTTATATTAGCTAGAAAGCAGGATTTCCTGCTTTCTAGCTAATCTAAATCATGTGGCATAGTGGATCCCCCCCCCCAATTTTGCTGTTCGCTTATCTTGCTGTTCACTTACTTGTTTGCCACGCACACTCGTAGCACTTTCTGCCCTCCCACCTGGACATCATTTTGACGCTCTGCGCATGCACGGAAAGTGCTGTGCATGTACGGAGATGGTGCATTCACGTGCTCACATAGCTACAGAACCGGCAGCAAAGGAAAGTGGATTTCACCCCTAGACATAGAGGGCAAGGACTTAGGACCTAACAATTTGATTTACAAATAAATGTAGAACTTAAAGGATGCGATTAAACTCTTCAGAATCTTTCCAAAGCAAAAGCCACATTGAGCTCCAAAAGCACAAGGGGTTCCACCAAATAATTCCCTGTCTTTTAATCCAACGAAGTTTCAAATCTTCATAATACCGTATGGAATGAGATCTTAAAACTCATCATGTAGAACTAACCTCCACTAAAATTAAAGAATTGTTTAGAATTGCCTGCTGACCTTTTTTTTTTTTTTTAACTTTGATGGGGGAAGTGTTTTTGCATTTCTAATTAAAATGTCTTCTGAGTAATAAACGGACACAGAATTATTCAATTAAAGTTGAAATTTAATTTTTTCAGTTTATATACCTTGCCCCCAAGTAAACCTACCTAAATTCGGTGAGATTTCTAAGAAGGTACATATAGCCTTAAACTCTCTCTGAAATAGTCAGAACTTTTATTTAAATCCCTTTTGCCTGACATGTATAATTCCATATTAATCAGGGATAAACAGATCAATTCTTGAATTCCTGACTACAGTAAGAGCTTGAACCTTTGTCTAAGAAAGAAAAATAAATAAACAACCACTATTGCTTCTTTTAATAGTCACCAAAGTTGCCCCAAAGAGATTGAGAACTGCAGGATGCATCTGTAACAATAGCATATAAGGCGCATTGAGGCAATATTTCCATTATGGCTGGATTGGTAGGGCAAGTGGGGGGGGGTAGGAGAGAGAATATGATTGTCACATAAAGGATTCATGTGAGTGATGCAAACAGAATTATCCTGAGAAGGATAACACCCATTTCAGCAGAGGGAGTAAGAAGACTTGAGTAAATTTTAAAAGCAGAGCTTCAGCCCAGCATGTCACAGAAATTAAATTGTCTTTGTTTATTGTGAGATAATGAATTTGAGAGGACAAGAAAGGATGGGGTTGGGTTTTATTTAATGCACACGTTAAGATGGATACATGTAGAGCTGGCGGATATAACATTGAATTATGTCCTGTCAAGTGCACATGATTCATTCAGCACTACAAATATTGATCTGACAGGTCACCTTCCCCGCACATACCTCTACACATCCTTCTCTGAATATGATGAACTCCATAATATTCCTTTGTTTAAGCCTTCCAACTTGAAAGCACCAAGGTACCCCTGGTTGTCACACAGTTGTAATTAGCGCACGGTGATTCGGAATTTCAATTTCAAGGCCACATTATATTTCTAAATTTCTTCCGCCTCCTCTTGCACCAATTAGTGTCAATCGGGCACACTAAAACACACCATCCTGACAGGCAAACTTTGACATAACGCTTGCCTGCCTCTTCCAGACCAAGATATAATGTCCCACTATTTGTTTTTTTGATAAATGGCTGCATTTAATAATGTTTGTTTGCATATTTGTTCATCATGCTAATGAGCATAATTACTTTTATTCACGTGGCAGCGCTACTATTACAGCTGATCTATGAGCACGTTGCTTAAATATGTATCATTAGTTTTTTTCCATGCACTGGTCAAGTTGAAGTGGGAAGCATTAGTAGATCAGCAGTTAAGCTTCCCACTTCCGCTTAATCACACTTGTTTCCTTTGGATAAAAGAATGGATTTCCAGTAGCAATAGACAAGATCCCCTTAGCCTTCTCTGGTGGATATTTTTTATTGAGCAAGCAATCGAAGCTAATTCTGAATTTTCACCAGTTCCAGCCCATTTTACCTTTCTTTCTACTCCTCCTGCCATCTTCCCTACCCATTTCCCCCACACCCAAATGGATGGTGTCCAACTCACCCGGTTAATGCATATCAGCTCTGGCACATTGCATCCCACTCCTGGGCACTGGTTACCAGTATTTAGCAATATCATGCCATCCCACGTTACAAGACCACAAACTTTCATTCGGCTAGGGTCAAGGATGCTGAGCAACAAGGCCCTCCCTATTCTACAAGAGAATGCGCAGCTCATTACAAGGTTAAAATCCCATAGGCCAACATGGAAAACAGCTGTTCACTTAACATCTAACCAGTTTAGCCCTCGGAATGACCAGAGAGAGGAATGTGTTGTGGTCTGCCAACAGCCAGCAGATCTGGCAGCAGATTCAGACAGTGAGGAGGTTGGGGAGGAACATGGGCCAGTCCTGGAGGCTGGGGAAGGCTCGGACGAGGGCTCTGCGTTGGAGGCAGAGAGGGAGCCAAGGCCATCTGACAGTTATCAGCTGTTTTCAGAGTCAGAAATCAGTGAGGCAGAAGAACAGCTGGAGCCTGTTCCCAGTGTGCGCATGTGCAGAGCTACCAGGAGAAGGGAACAGCTAAAGAACAAGGGTTGACTTGGGAGTAAAGCCACAGGTGTACAGTGAATTCCCTTTAACCTAAATAAAAGAGGTTTTATCGGGACAAGGAGTCTGCTTCGTGCTCTTGTGAAGCCTAGGTCAGAACAGAATGGTTTAAGGTACCTTCTTGTGGCCTGACCATTAGTGATCTTTCTACCAAACCTCCTGGTTTTCATCTATATCACTTGGCCTGGTTGAAAATTGAATGAAATTATGTGTGATACTGAAAGAAAGAAGTGCCTCTGCCCTTTATCAGTGGGATGGGAGGATTCCCCTTTTTGAGATTGTGATGCTGATGTGCAAACTATTAAACATATTGTGCAAGATTGCCTACACCATGCATTCCCTGGTTCTGCCTGAAACAACGCCAGAAGCAATCACCTGGATAGCTGAATTGGACATCCAGATATGCGGCCACTGCCACAACCCCATAGAAGTATCACTTATAATTACATGGACTGTGTATGTAGGTTTTGTTCTGACACACACCCCCTTCTCCGTCCAGGAACGAACGCCGAAACCAACGTAAATGAGAATGCTTTTTAATCAGTCCAGACTCTTGTTGGCTGCAAGCCACATAAACAAAGAGATAAGCACTCCGGCAGCAAGTGCTACAAAACTTGGCAGCAATGCAAACAAACTCTGGCAGCAATCCAGCCTGCCAAGTTTGTTTCCTGTTAATCCTTAACGTTGACTTCTGCAGAAGGGCGTGGCACAAGCAGTCTCTTTTATAATCAGGAGAGGATCTTAATGAGCATCAACTGAGCATAATCACCTCTTGTAATTACGCAGTTGTTCTTGAAGCCGAGTAGCCCTTCGACGGCGTGCATCCCAGAACAACTCACAGGTGTATTCTGGATCACTCTCTCTTGTCTCCTGCCCACTGATCCAAGGCTCAGGCATCACCTGGTGACCAACTAGTCTCTCTGCGCCCTGCTCAGAGTCGGAACCCTGTCCAGGGTCCTCCGCATCCTCCAGGGCCGACTCATAAGACCCCTCGTTGTCAGAATCTGGTGGCAGCTCCAACGGCTCCTGCTGAGCCACAACAGGTTTACATCTCTTCTGTCTTGTTTTCCACCATATGCTAAATATTATTACTCTTTTCCTGCCAACCCATCCCCTGGCATGTTGTTGCAGTCTATCAAAGGGAACTAGCTCCAGGAAAGGCGCCACCTTGAATTTTGAAATATTCTAAATTTTAAAATATTGCTGGACTCCAGCAACTTCTTCATTTATACGAATGTCTCGTGGATTGTAGAAAATAAAGATTACCTTGACAGAGATAAGTCAGATCCACTACCAAAATGACAAGGAGAAAAAACATAACTTAAGTCCAAAACAAGCAGAAAGTATGCACAAATGGCTGAGACAGATACCTCTCCAATTCCCATGGGTATAAGCAGGGGAGGAGGGCATAGCACAATCAGATTTAGCAAGATTCGGTTGTTTTGCCTATAAGGGCAGTCTTAGCCTTCCACTGGAGTTGAGTCTACCTGGTAGAGCTATCATGGACCTTCTTAGAAGACAAGACATTGGTAGACAGTTGCAGTAGACTAACCAGTTCAGAAAGGGCAGACTAGAATTGTACAAACCATCATGATAAACAAAGGTATGGAAAGGAAGGTTATAATTTATCTGCTAAACTTTGTAGCAGATGTAAAACCTAGTTTTCTGGTTGTTGTTCATGAATCCCTTTGAATCAAAGCAGGGCAAACAACACACTATTTTGTCTGAAAATATTGTTAGTTATAATAGCTCTCTGTTGGGGTAAATCCAGGTTCTGACAGGTACTGGAGAACCGGTAGCAGTAATTTTGAGTAGTTCAGAGAACCGGTAGTGGAAATTTTGAGTAACCCTAACCCTCTGGCTACCCCCAGAGTGGGGTGGGAATGGAGAGTTCGCAGTATCCTTCCCCTGCCAGGCCCACCAAGCCACACCATGCCCACCAAGCCATGCCCACAGAACCGGTAGTAAAAAAAAATTGAATTTCACCACTGCTCTCTGTACATTCTTCATTGGTTGTCTATTCATGCATACGTTTTTCCATAAGTTCTTTCAGTGAGCTCTTTCCCAACAATCCAACATAAGAACTTTAGATATTATTAATTTACAGTATACAGCACTTTAAGTCATTTATCAAGATAGCACAGAGTTACAGAAACAGCAACCATTAAAATAATGATAAAAGGAACACTAAGAATCAACAACAGTCAACCAATTTGAAAGCCCGAATGAAGAGATGCTCCAGTGACAAAACTGAAAAGCTACACCAGAAAAGATACCCTATTCCAGTGGTTCCCAAACTTGGCAACTTTAAGACTTGTGGACTTCAACTCCCAGAATTCTCCAGCCAGCAGAGCTGAAGAGCTGGGAGTTGAAGTCCACAAGTCTTAAAGTTGCCAAGTTTGGGAACCACTGCCCTATTCCATAACCATAAAGGGATTTTGTTCATGATCAATCAATTTTCCAAATCTTGATGAGCTAGGACTACAAATCCTAGAATTCCCAGGCAACACCAGCATTCAGGAAAGCATCAAATGTTGCACAGCCTATCAGTTATTATATATGCCATACGTTAGTACAGTGTTTTCTCGCATCCCTCCCAGCCTCAAACAATGTTGAATTAGATTTACAGTGGGAGAAAATACAATTTTTAAAAAAATAATCTTTGTATCTTAAAATTATCATTTCAAACTCCACTTCAGAAAGATAGAATTAAAGTGATGGAAAAGCAGCCACAGCCAGAGCAGAATCCAGAGCTTGGCAAAAAGACAGTTCGCTCTCTTATTAAAATGGTGATGGTTCACATTGAGACTCAACCAGGTCACATATTAATAATTATCAGTGACAATCTTGAACATCAGATGAGGCCCACTAGTGAAACAATATTACATCTCTCTCTCTCATTTATCTTTACTGCTTATGGCCCCTCTGTGGTCAACATACTGTGAGCACCATGGACATTTAATTATGAACACATCATAAATGTGGCTGACAAGGCAGAAGCTGGGGCCAGATGCTTGAGGGAGGAAGCACTGATGAAACCTCTTATACCTGCAATTCTCTTGCTCTCACAAGCCATCGTCCAAGCTGGGCCACAAGATTCCGGGTACCAAATTCTTCTCCTCTTCTTGCTTCAAGTTGTTTTCTTTCATGCCTCCTTAAAAATAAAATAGGCTGCTCCCCGCGATGTTCTTTTTGGAATGATGTATTTGATGTATGATCTACTTGGCTTTACATGAAAGTTTCTGGGGTCTTGATTTGGGAGTTTCAGTTTCTCCGCTGCTCAGATTTGGGGAAGGTGAGTTAAGGGCAGAGGTGGGTTCCTACAAGTTCGCACCTATTCGGTAGAACCGGTTCATCAAATCTACCGAAGAGGTTCCACCAGTGGACCTGGAAAGCAGGCCACACACCTACAGAAGAGGTTCCAAAAAATTTTGAAACCCACCACTGGTCCTTGGATATGATTATTCTACACTATCATGCTCATATTTATAAAACTCAGTGCCTCTGTGAAAGGTAAGGATGGCTACTGCGTTTGTGGTGCAATCAGAACATTGCGTGTGTGGAAGTTGTTTTAACGCAAACCAAAGATGCCTTTTAAAAAACAAGTTTGCATCATATTCTTATGCAGGCCAGTGCTGTGTGTGAGGTAATTTAAGGTGGTTCTGACAAGTGTCGTCGGCATCTTCATATCCGGTCACATGGGCGGCAAGCCACTCCCATCCGGTCACATGGGTGACAAGCCACTCCCACAAAGGAGGCCACGCCCACAGAGTAGGTTCGAACACTTTTTGAAACCCACCACTGGTTAAGGGGTAGTTAAGGTCTCTCTAAAAGGGACGTGGTGGCTCAGTGACTAAGATACTGAGCTTATACATCAGAAAAGTTGGCAGTTCAGTGGTTCGAATCCCTAGCACCGCATAACAGAGTGATCTCCCGTTACTTGCCCCAGATTCTGCCAATCTACCAGTTTGAAAGCACATAAAAATGCAAGTAGAAAAATAGGAACCACCTTTGGTAGGAAGGTAACAGTGTTCCGTGCATCTTCAGCATTTAGTCATGCCGGCCACATGACCACGGAGACGTCTTTGAACAGCGCTGGCTCTTTGGCTTTGAAACGGAGCTTCAGCTTTGAAACGGAGATGAGCACCACCCCCTAGAGTTGGGAATGACTAGCCCATATGTGGGCCCTCTAGTTTGCTCAGAAATATAGCTCATGAGATACAAAAGGAAAACAGCAATGTTTCATAATGTCTTGGTCCTATTATTGCAAACCCAATCAACTATGATGGAGGAGAAAGAGGAGGAGGAGGGGGAGGGGGAGGAGGAGGAGGAGGAGGAGGAGGAGGAGGATTATTTTGGCCCCTATGTCCTAACAGCCATCCCATTGTTCTTCTGCTATGCCATGAATATTATATCACCACAAAATAGCCTTTTACCTAATTCAGCTAGATTCTATGTACAACTCTTTTCCCTCCAAAATGGCATAAACAGGAAAAAATAAAGTAGCACAAACAATTCTTAAAATCACAACTAGAGAAAGGAAAGATGCACCAAAGATACACCAACTGACAAAAGGGTAAAAAAAATGAGGTCATACCCATGAACTAATTGGTTAGTTCCAAAAATTTCACAGCAAGCACTTCATGATCTCTAATCAGTTTTTTTATTTATTATTATGAAACAATTTGCACATCTTGTTCCTTCTGATAGCAAATAGATTTATTAACATTTTCTGCAAAGCGAGACCCATAGCTAACAGAGATAAGGCTGTACAGTAATCTTTGGGCTGTAAAAATCCAGATAACCACCAGAGGGAAGCTAAGAAACAAAAAAGACGATAATTACGTGTTGGTCAAGAGGAGTTTTGCAGCCCAGATATACAGTACAAAAGAAACGGTTCCATCTTGTTCCCTCTAAAGCAGCCTTTCTTAAA